>NW_027224282.1:0-134462 GCF_023699985.2 Odocoileus virginianus
TAAACATGTAACAAGAGGCGGGACATTTCTGAAAAAGAAGACTAATGAGCATGGAAGGCAGTCCTTACTAGCTTTTAAAGCATATGGTTAAGACTACCTAGTTACATAGAGAAGTACTGGTATAGGACTAGTACTGGTACATGGTTAGACTTACCGTTCGCTAGGTAAGAAGAGAGTACAGAAATCAACTCAACTACACACACACACACACATACACACAGAGCTTTTGTCTGAATGTGTTTCCCCCAAAATTCATACTGAAAACCTAATGTCCAGTGTGATGATATTAGAAGGTGGGCCTTTGGGAGATAATTAGATCATAAGGGTGGAGCCCTCAAGAATGAGGATTAATGCTCTTACAGTGAGAACTCACAGAGCTCCCTAGCTCCTTTTGCCATGTCAGAATACAGTAAGTCCCTTACATAGGAATCTTCAAATTGCAAACTTTCAAAGCTTAGAACTTGCATTCCCATGTCCAATCACACAATTTAGTTCACGTGTCTGGTGGACATTTTCACATGCGTGCATCCTCTACAAGTGGTTGTGCTTTTGTGTACATTACTGCACAGCACTGTACAGAGTACATTAGTAAAGTCTCTATTTCTAGTCCAGGATGTCCCAGCAAGTGTAAAAGCAGTAGCATATAGCCAAATCTGTTAGTTGTGTACTAAGGCTAACTTTTTTGGACTTATGTACAAATTGGGCTTACAAGCGCACTTTCAAAATGGAACTCATTCATATGCAGGAGACTTCCTATAGGAGAGAAGTCTGCAACTCAGAAAAGGGCCTTCATCTGGCCATACTGGTACCTGATCTTGTACCTCTAGCCTTAAGAACTGTGAGAAGTAAATTTCTGTTGTTCACGAGCCCCTCTGTGCCTGGTACTTTGTTATAGCAACCCAAATGGACACACATACACATTAAGAATATGATAAAGGTAGAAGATGTCATTTGACACTGGGAGAAGAAAGTTTGTTCAACAAATTGTGATTCAATTACATAGCAACCTTTTGGAAAAAATATAAACTTGCAGAATTCTTTTTCTATACCCCATAAGTCACATATAAGTTCCCTACCTAAAATGTGCTTTATCTATCTTTGATTGGCAATGCCCACTTGTCCTTCAAAATTCAATTCAAGACACACCCCCTTCTCCTACTGTCTCTTGCTGAGTAAGTCATCATAAAGCAATTAGATGAGATCAATCCAGACAGGCATCCATGACAGGGGGGCATGGAGCCATAGTGGGCCAGGGTGAGATGTTAGAGGTGAAGGAGGGGTGAAGAGGATATCCATGTAGTCAGAGTAGCCTAGTATGGGAAGTCAGAACTCATAAAGGGTGAAGTGGTAAGATCCACAAGAGCAGGGAGGGGAGCTGTGTAGTATGAGATGTCAGACCTGAGCAGGGAAAACAGGATATTCATGCTAGGAGTGTCGCGGGCAGTCAGTGCCAACGTGGGATTAAGAGGTAGCCACAGAGAAGAGCAGCTTGCCATGAGAGTCAGTTTAGTCTGGAGGATATTAAATAGGAGGCTGGCCAGGCATGCAGAGTAAAGGCCTAAGTCCGGAGAAGAGGAAATCCACAAGGAGGAGGCAGATTTGTGCCCAAAGTCAGAGGCCAAGCAAGGTGAGGAGGGCATCCATGGATGGAGGTGGGCCTGCTCCGTGTGGGCAGTTAGAGGCTGAGTTGAACAAGGAGAGTGTCTGCATATGAGGGTGTCCCAGTGCAGAGTGTCAAAGCCCAAGCAGGGTGAGGGGGTATGTTCATAAAAGCATTGCCTGGAGTGTGTGTCAGAGTCTGAATATGTTGAAAAAGGCATTCACATGGGGACAATCCAGCATTTTGTGAGATCAGACCCTGAGCTTTCTTTGTAGGGAGGATAAACACACAGGTATGCACACGCACATGTACACTTCCAAGACTCTGTCCAATGAGAGGAACTGGAAAATAATGAATACATATATTGGACTCCAAATTCTACTTTCCACTAAAAATATTTGGGACTTCTTGTAGAAATTGTTATTTCCATGGCTAGGGCAGGGAAAGTACAAGATGAGCCCGGAATATCTTGTACCCAAACCATCAAATTGTTCAAAAAATGATGGGGAAATGCCAAAAGAACAGAGAGGCCAGCTTAAAGAGGTTCCCATGGTCCAAGACTGGAACAATGTGAACAACAAAATAAATAATGATAGTGACACATCATGATTCATTTAGCAAAATAAGAAACTATTAATAAAATACATATAAATTAATAAATCTAAAGTGTGATGAGGAATAAAATATTTACATACTTTAAAAAGCAAAAAATGTTTCAATTACAAGATAGGGAAGAGTAACTTGACAGTGGAGAAGCTTGACAGCAACCACTTTAATTAAGTGATCCAAGTGAACATCTTCAATATTAGGACACATTGAAATCATGAACCACCTGATAGAATAAGATGATATGAACACAGTATCATTTCCATCATTTTCCTGTCAAAGATACAAAACATGAAATTCATCATGAGCAAATACTGGATGAACCAAAATTGAGGCAAATTCTACAAAATAACTGACCTCTAGTCTTGGCATCTGAGTAATACTGCCTCACAGAATGAGCTGGGAAATGTTCCTTTCCACTTCTATGGATACATTTATAATGCATGTATGGAGAACTGGCATGCCTTTTTGTTTAAATATTTGGTAGAATTCACCAACGAGGCTATCTGGGTCTAGGTAGGGTAGGGGTGCTTTTGTGAGGTGGGTTGGGCAAGAAGTTTAAAAATTACTAATTCTATCTCTCTGCTATTCAGATGTTTAACTTCTTCTTGAGTCAATTTCAGTCATTTGTATATTTCTATAAATTTGTCCATTTCATCTAAATTTTCTGATTTGTGCCATGATACTCCCTTACAATTATATTTATTTCTCAAATATTGGTAGAAAATTTTCCTTTTTCATTCCTAATTTTAGTCATTTGAGTTTTCTTCCTTTCTTGATCATTATCAATAAAGTAGTATCAATTTATTGACCTTTCTAAATTACCAAATTTTCATTTGTTGATTATCTCTGTGGCTTTTCTACTCTCTATTTCATCTATTTTGCTCTAATATATATTGTTTACTGTGTCTGCTTAATTTGAATTTAGTTTGCTACATCCACTAACTTAGGTGTGGTGTGTTTTTATTTTCATTCTTCTCAAAGTACAGTTGACCCTTGAACAACAGGAGTGTGAACTGTGCTGGTCTACTTATACAAAGATTTTTTTCAATAGTAAATACTACAGCACTATACAATCTGCAGCTGATTGAATCTGCAGAGGTGAAATCACGGATGTGGAAGAACCACATAGATGGAGGGCCAACTATAACTTATATATGAATTTTCAATGGCAGAAAAGGTTGGTGCCCTAAGCCTTGCATTGTCCAAGGGTCAACTGTATTTTCTACCTTCTCTTGTGATTCTTTCTCTGACCCTTTGATTATTTCAGAGTATGTTGCTTAATTTTCACATACTTGTTTCTCAAAATTTTTTGTTTTCTAACTTCATTATATTTAGAGGATGTACTTGATATGATTTGAACCATTTAATATTTGTTTAGGTTTGTCTTATGTCCTAGCATATAGGTTGTCCTGGAGAATATTTCATGCACTCTTAAGAAGAATGCATATCCTCCATTGGATAAATTGCACTATAGATGTCTGTCAGGTCCAGCTGGTTTATATAAGCATTCAAGTTTTCTATTCATAGTTGATCACCTGCCTAGTCTTTCTATCCTTTATTGAAAGTGAATTATTAAAGTCTAACAATTATTGTTGAATTGTCTATTTCTCTCTTCAATTCTATCATTTTTTTTTCCTCCATGCATTTTTGGATTGTCTTGTTAGGTGCATATTTAATTGTTATGTCTTCCTAATAGGGTCCCCTTTTAATCACTAAAAAATGTCCTTCTTTATCCCTAGTAACAGTTTTTCATAAAAATCCTTTTTGGTTGACATTAGTACAGTATAGCCAATTCTCTCTTTGGTTGATGTTTGCATGATGTATATTTTTCAGTCAGTTCACTTAGAATCTATATCTTTGACTCTAAATGATGTTTCCCATAGATATCATATAGTTGGATTTTTATTTTTTTTAAATCTTCTAGTCTCAAAATGTCTGCTTTTTTATAAGATTGTTTAATTCATCCATATTTTATATCATTATTAACATGATCAAATTTATCACTGCAGTTTTACTTTTTGTTTTTCCTAAAATTCATGTTTTTTGGTTCCTCCTTTTCATCTTTATTGCCTTCGTTTGTAAATGAATGTTTTCAGTGTAGCATTTGGTTTGGTTTAGTGATATATTTTAAATTTTATTTTCTTAGTGACTACACTAGCATTTTCCATATACATATTACCTTATTAGCTCTACTTCAAATTTATACTAACTTAATGACATTAAGAATAAACATCAACATCTGAGGAATCAGTGAACTAAAATGGACGGGAATGGGCAAATTCAGAAGACCATTATATCTACTACTGTGGGCAAGAATCCCATACAAGAAATGGAGTAGACCTCATAATAAACAAAAGAATCCTAATATGAACTACTTGGGTGCAACCTCCACAATGACAGAATGATCTTGGTTCGTTTCCAAGGCAAGCCGTTCAACATCACAATAATTCAAGTCTATGTCCTTACCACAGATGCTGAAGAAACTGAAATTGATCAGTTCTGTGAAGACCTAGAAGACCTCCTAGAACTAACACAAAAAAGATGTTCTATTCATCACTGGGGATTGGAATGCAAAAGTAGGAAGTCAAGAGATACCTGGAGTAACAGGCAAGTTTGGCCTTGGAGAACAAAATGAAGCAGGGCAAAGGCTAACTGAATTCTGCCAAGAGAATGCACTCACCATAGCAAACACATTTTTTCAACAACACAAGAGACAAGTTTACACATGGACATCACCAAATCATCAATGCTGAAATCGAATTGATTGCATTCCCTGTAGCCAAAGATGGAGAAGCTGTATACAGTCAGCAAAAATAAGACCTGGAGTTGACTGTGGCTCAGATCATCAGCTTCTCATAGCAAAATTCAGGCTTAAACTAAAGAAAGTGGGGAAAACCACTAGGCCAGCCAGGTATGACTTAAATCAAATCCCCTATGAATATGCAGTGGAGGTAATGAATAGATTCAAGGGATTAGATCTAGTAAACAGTGTGCCTGAAGAACTATGGACAGAGGTCTGTAATATTGTACAGGAGGCAGTGAACAAAACCATCCCAAAGAAAAAGAAAAGCAAGAAGGCAAAGTGGTTATCTGAGGAGGCTTTACAAATAGCTGAAGAAAGAAGAGAAGCAAAAAGCAAGGGAGAAAGGGAAAGGTATATCCAACTAAACACAGAGTTCCAAAGAGTAGAACAGAGGGACAAGAAGGTCTTCATCAATGAACAGTGCGTAAAACCAGAAGAAAAAAAAAAACAGAAGGGGAAAGACTAGAGGTCTCTTCAGGAAAATTGGAAATATCAAGGGAACATTTTGCCCAAAGATGGGCACAATAAGGGACAACATGGTAGAGACCTAGTAGACACTGAGGAGAGCAAGAAGAGATGGAAAGAATACATGGAAGAACTGTATAAAAAAGATCTTAATGAACCGGATTACTATGATGGTGTGGTTAGTCACCCAGAGCCAGACATTCTGGAGTGCAAAGTCAAGTGGGCCTTAGGAAGCACTGCTGTTAATAAAGCTAGTGGATGTGATGGAATTCCAGTAGAACTATTCAAAACCCTAAAGGATGATGCCATCAAGGTTGCATTCAATATGTCAGCAAATCTGGAAGACCCAGCAGTGGCCACAGGACTGGAAAAGGTCAATCCTCATCCCAATTCCCAAGAAGGGTAGTACTAAAGAATGTGCTAACCATGGACAATTGCACTCATCTCCCATGCTAGTAAAAGTCAGGCTTAAAATCTTGCATGCTAGGCTTCAGCATTATGCGAACCAAGAACTTCCAGATGTCCAAGCTGGGTTTAGAAAAGGAAGAGGAACCAGAGATCAAATTGCCAACATTCACTGGATCATAGAGAAAGCAAAGGAATTCCAGAAAAACATCTACCTCTGTTTCATTGACTACGCTAAAGCCTTTGACTGTGTGGATCATAACAAACTGTGGAAAGCTGTTAAAGACATGGGAATACCATACCATCTTAGATGTCTTCTGAGAAGCCTATATGCAGGTCAAGAAGCAACAGTTAGAACCCTGTATGGAACAACTGATTGGTTCAAGATTGAGAAAGGAGTACAACAGGGCTGTCTGCTGTCACCCTGTTTGTTTAACCTATACACTGAGCACATCATGAGAAATGCCAGGCTGGATGAGTTACAAGCTGGAATCAAGATAGGCAGGAGAAACATCAACAACCTCAGATATGCAGATGATACCACTCTAATGGCAGAAAGCGAAGAGGAACTAAAGAACCTCTTGATGAGGATGAAGGAGGAGAGTGAAAGAGAAGCTTAAAACTAAATACTAAAAAAAAAAAAAAAAACAAAACTAAGATTGTAGCATCTGGCCCCATTACTTCATGGCAAATAGAGGGGAAAAGGTGGAAATAGTGACAGATTTCCTCTCCTTGGGCTCTAAAATCACTGTGGATGGTGACTGCAGCCATGAAATCAGAAGATGATTGCTTCTTGGCAGGAAAGCTATGACAAACCTAGACAGTGTGTTGAAAAGCAGAGACATTACTCTGCTGACAAAGGTCCATATAGTCAAGGCTATGGTCTTCCCAGTGGTCATGTACAGTTGTGAGAGCTGGACCGTAAAGAAGGCAGAACACCAAAGAATTGATGCCTTCAAACTGTGGTGCTGGAGAAGACTCCTGAAAGTCCCTTGGACAGCAAGGAGATCAAACCAGTCAATCTTAAGGGAAATCAACCCTGAATACTTGTTGGAAGGACTGATGCTGAAGCTGAAGCTCCAGTATTTTGGTCATCTGATGCAAACAGCCAACTCATTGGAAAAGTCCCTGATGCTGGGAAAGATTGAGGGCAGAAGGAGAAGAGGGCATCAGAGGATGAGATGGCTGGATGGCATCACTGATGCAATGGACATGAACTTGGGCAAACTCCGGGAGATGGTGAAGGATGGAAGGCCTGCTGAGCTGCAGTCTATGGGGTTGCAAAGAGTAGGACACAACTGGGTGACTGAACAACAACAGGAATGCATATTCCTACAATGAAGATGAGTTGATCACATCTAAAAGATGATGCTATGAAAGTGCTACACTCAATATGCCAGCAAATTTGGAAAAAGTAGTGGCCACAGGACTGGAAAAGGTCAGTTTTCATTCCAATCCCAAAGAAAGGCAATGCCAAAGAATGCTCAAACTCAGCACAATTGCACTCATCTCACACGCTAGTAAAGTAATGCTCAAAATTCTCCAAGTCAGGCTTTAGCAATACGTGAACTGTGAAATTCCAGATGTTCAAGCTGGTTTTAGAAAAGGTAGAGGAACCAGAGATCAAATTGCCAACATCTGCTGGATCATCGAAAAAGCAAGAGAGTTCCAGAAAAACATCTATTTCTGCTTTATTGACTATGCCAAAGCCTTTGACTGTGTGGATCACAACAAACTGTGGAAAATTCTTCAAGAGATGGGAATACCAGACCACCTGACCTGCCTCTTGAGAAACCTGTATGCAGGTCAGGAAGCAACAGTTAGAACTGGACATGGAACAACAGACTGGTTCCAAATAGGGAAAGGAGTACATCAAGGCTGTATATTGTCACCCTGCTTATTTAACTTATATGCAGAGTACATCATGAGAAACGCTGGGCTGGAGGAAGCACAAGCTGGAATCAAGATTGCCAAGAGAAATATCAGTAACCTCAGATATGCAGATGACACCACCCTTATGGCAGAAAGTGAAGAAGAACTAAAGAGCCTCTTGATGAAAGTGAAAGAGGAGAGTGAAAAAGTTGGCTTAAAGCTCAACATTCAGAAAAACTAAGATCATGGCATCTGGTCCCATCACTTCATGGGAAATAGATGGGGAAACAGTGGAAACAGTGGCTGACTTTATTTTTCTGGGCTCCAAAATCACTGCAGATGGTGACTGCAGCCATGAAATTAAAAGACGCTTACTCCTTGGAAGGAAAGTTATGACCAACCTAGACAGCATATTAAAAAGCAGAGACATTACTTTGTCAACAAAGGTCCGTCTAGTCAAGGCTATGGTTTTTCCAGTGGTCACGTATGGATGTGAGAGTTGGACTATAAAGAGGGTGAATGCAGAAGAATTGCTGCTTTTGAATGTGATATTGGAGAAGACTCTTGAGAGTCCCTTGGACTGCAAAGAGATCCAACCAGTCCATCCTAAGGGAAATCTTTCCTGGGTGTTCATTGGAAGGACTGACGTTAAAGCTGAAACTCCAGTATTTTGGCCACCTGATGCGAAGAGCTGACTCATTTGAAAAGACCCTGATGTTGGGAAGATTGAAGGCAGTGAGGAGAAGGGGATGACAGAGGATGAGATGGTTAGATGGCATCACAGACTCAATGGACATGAGTTTGGGTAAACTCAGGGAGTTGGTGATGGACAACAAGACCTGGTGTGCTGCGGTTCACGGGGTCACAAAGAGTCGGACACGACTGAGCGACTGAACTGAACTGAACCTGTAAAGAGTATCCTAATATTTCCTTAACTTCTCACTGTAGTGTGATAGCCCATTAGTGAAAGTGAAAGTGAAGTCACTCAGTCATGTCCGACTCTTCTCGACCCCATGGACTGCAGCCTACCAGGCTCCTTTGTCCATGGGATTTTCCAGGCAAGAGTACTGGAGTGGGTTGCCATTGCCGTCTCCCATTAAGACTCCCCTAAAGGGAAGAGGGTACCCTGAATATCTAATGTGAGTATTCAGATCTGCTTAGCAATCATACTTTTTTTTTTCACAGCCAATTAAGAGACAGACATTCTGCTGATACTGATACATCAGTATATATCAGATATATCAGTATCTTATGAGTTGGTTCATTCACTCATATATTCAACAAACATTTATTGAGTGCTTACTAACCTACTGCCCACCATCTGCCATACATGATAGGGTGTCAGTCACTCCAAGACCCTTTGGGTAAAATTCCCCTACCCAGTAAATCATTGATGTTTCTGTCACTGTTCTTAGGTTCTTTCTTTGGTCTCAAGGCTGAGAAACTACAAAGGGTTATCCTAGTAGCGTGCAACAGAGAAGAAATGAGCTTGAGTCTGCTTGTCCCAGTTACCTACAAAGAGATGATGCATTTCTCAGAACCTGCATGGCCACGTCTGCAAAGGCCAAAACAAAGCATAAAATTGGGCAATTATTGCAGCAAATATTGTAATGAAATATTCCTGATGAGAAGCAAGACTTTCAGATTTTAGTCTTATCTTTGCTATCACCCAGCTTCTCTGGGATGGAGTTCTCAACATTTCTAAACAGAATTTACCTGCTTGTAATGTACATACCTCTTCTATGGCTAGAAAGAATTTATGATTCAAAAGAGAAATGTAAAGAGTAGTAAAAAAAAAAAACACAAGAAAGCAAAACACATTGTTTTTTGTTTGCTTAAACAACAGAAATTTATGTTCTGAAATTCAGGAGAGTAGAAATCAAAGATCAAGATGTTGGCAGGATTTCTTTCCTCTACAGTCTCTCTTGTTGGCTTGTAAATGCTGTCATCTCCTTGTCTTCACATGGTCTTCTCAAGTTCTAATCGCCTCTTCATATGAGGACACTAGCCATATTGAATTGGGGCCCACTCTAATGGCCTCATTTTACCTTAATTACCTCTTTAAAGAACTTGTCTGCAAATATGTTCTTTAGGTCCTGGAATACACATTTTAAAATTAACATTCCCTTGGTGGTTTTTACATGTATTTTCACAACAGTTGCTAATTTCCATCTCCTCTTTGGGCCTGGAGAGTTGGATTCAGCTGGAGCTAACGGAAATCAAATACATGTCTAATGAGAGTTCCCGAAAGTCTCGACTCCAGAACTTCTCTGGAGAGCAACAGGCACTGGGGCCCCTGCTCCTGCAAGCCCACTGCTGACGCAAAGCAGTGAGTGTTTCCTGGGGGCCCTGCTCCTGCAAGCCCACTGCTGACGCAAAGCAGTGAGTGTTTCCTGGGGCCCCTGCTCCTGCAAGCCCACTGCTGACGCAAAGCAGTGAGCATTTCCTGGAGAAGGGAGGCCTGGGAGGGGTAAGTGGTGACAGTTTATCTGAAGCTGGTGCTGGGTTCATTAAGGGGCCTGGTGCAGTCTATCTGCTTCTTGTCTGCAGGGCTCAGCTTCTCTGCACGCTGAGTCCAGGTCTTGTCACCATCCCAGTCCTGGTGGTGTCAGGTTGGAAGAGTGTGAAACAGAGCATCCCCTGCCTACCCCACCCCAATCTCCCCTTGTCTCCAACTGTCTGTCCTCAAGGGCTCAGATAGGAGCTGCAATTGCAGGAATGAAGCTTGAAGCCTTCAGTCAATACTTTCTGCCCCCAGATAGTAAGGTCCTGGGAGATGATTTGGCCACTCCAATAAAGAAGAAAGCCCAGACCTCAGCTGAAGGAGGTAGAGGGACAACTTACCTTTGTCAAAGCCACCTTTCCTTGAATGTAGCAGACACCTATTTTAAGTGGTCCTACTTGTCCTTGACACATTCTAATAACAGAATGGGACAAATTTCTGTGTTTCAGAAGAGGAGGTCCAGGAATTGTGAGGCCTCTTTCTTAATGCCCCACAGCCGCTCAGTGGTGGAATAAAAAATGGAACATATCCTGAGTCCTGGATCAGCCCTTCCTGGGGCTGAAAACTTTACCTCAGGCTTTCAGTCCTCTTCTCCACTCAGCTGCCAATATTACAACCATCTTTGAGAGAAAAGATGCTCCAAACCCCACAACAGGGTTGTTTGATAGCCAGGGATGATCATACTCAGAGAAGGCAATGGCAACCCACTCCAGTACTCTTGTCTGGAAAATCCCATGGACAGAGGAGCCTGGTCAGCTGCAGTCCACGGGGTCGCTAAGAGTTGGACACGACTGAGCAACTTCACTTTCTTTCACTTTACTAACCTACTCTGTGCCACAACACTGTTTTAGGTGCCACAAATTTAGAAGAATACAAAATAAACAAAACACCTGCCCTCATGGAGTTTACATTCTAGTGGGCGAAAGGAAGACAGGTTTTTAAGGAAAATACATAGTATGTCAGATAGTGATAAACTCTATAGACAAAAAGAAAGCAGGGTTTTGATTTGCATTTCTCTGATAATGAGTGATGTTGAGCATCTTTTCATGTGTTTGTTAGCCATCTGTATGTCTTCTTTGGAGAAATGTCTGTTTAGTTCTTTGGCCCATTTTTTGATTGGGTCATTTATTTTTCTGGAATTGAGCTGCAGGAGTTGCTTGTATATTTTTGAGATTAATCCTTTGTCTGTTGCTTCGTTTGCTATTATTTTCTCCCAATCTGAGGGCTGTCTTTTCACCTTGCTTATAGTTTCCTTTGTTGTGCAAAAGCTTTTAAGTTTCATTAGGTCCCATTTGCTTATTTTTGCTTTTATTTCCAATATTCTGGGAGGTGGGTCATAGAGGATCCTGCTGTAAAACCACAATGAGGTACCATTACATGTCAGTCAGGATGGCTACTATCCAAAAGTCTACAAGCAATAAATGCTGGAGAGGGTGGGGAGAAAAGGGAACCCTCTTACACTGTTGGTGGGAATGCAAACTAGTACAGCCACTATGGAAAACAGTGTGGAGATTTCTTAAAAAACTGGAAATAGAACTGCCATATGACCCAGCAATCCCACTCCTGGACATACACACCGAGGAAACCAGATCTGAAAGAGACACGTGCACCCCAATGTTCATCGCAGCACTGTTTATAATAGCCAGGACATGGAAGCAGCCTAGATGCCCATCAGCAGACAAATGGATGAGGAAGCTGTGGTACATATACACCATGGAATATTACTCAGCCATTAAAAAAGAATTCATTTGAATCAGTTCTAATGAGATGGATGAAAGTGGAGCCCATTATACAGAGTGAAGTAAGCCAGAAAGATAAAGACCAATACAGTATACTAACGCATATATATGGAATTTAGAAAGATGGTAATGATAACCCTATATGCAAAACAGAAAAAGAGACACAGATGTACAGAACAGACTTTTGGACTCTGTGGGAGAAGGCGAGGGTGGGATGTTTAAAGAGAAGAGCATGGAAACATGTATATTATCTAGGGTGAAACAGATCACCAGCCCAGGTTGGATGCATGAGACAAGTGCTCAGGGCTGGTGCACTGGGAAGACCCAGAGGGATCGGGTGGAGAGGGAGGTGGGAGGGGGGATCGGGATGGGGAATACATGTAAATCCATGGCTGATTCATGTCAATGTATGTCAAAAACCACTACAATATTGTAAAGTAATTAGCCTCCAACTAATAAAAATAAATGGAAAAAAATAAAATAAATAAATAAACAAACACTATACAAAAAGAAAAGAAAAGAAAGCAGGGAAGGGGACAGTGGTGGGCCTGTTAGGAGGAAATTCCAATAATGGAAGGGAGAGAGAATAAACTTTAAAGAGAAAAGTGAGTGTCAGATATAAGATTTTTAGCCTGAGTTACAAAATAAAACAACAACAAAAAAGTTTCCATTTAATGACATGGGGACAACAAGGGGAGGAATGGATTTGGTGGGGAAGACCAGGGGTTTCGTTTGAGGTACATTAGGCTTGAGATGCCCATTAGATGTTCAAGTAGAGCTATTAAAGAGGAATTGGGCTATGTGAATATAGAGTTCAAGGGGGGATTCCAAGCTGGAGATACCTATTTGAGAGTCATCAGGACAGAGATGGTATTTAAAGCCACAAGACTAGATGAGATCACCATGGAAATTAGTTTAAACAGAGAAGAGACTCAAGGACTGAGCCTAGAGCACTCCAATATTTAGAGATTGTGGAGATGAGGAAGAACCAGCAAAGGAGACTGAGAAGGAGTGACCAGTAGTTATAAAGAGTCAGTCCCCGGGGACTTCCCTGGTGGTCCAGTGGTTAAGAAACCACCTGCCAATACTGGCAGGAAATGGGGGTTCAATCCTTGGTCCAGGAAAATTCCACTTGCCTCAGGGCAACTAAGCCTGTTACAACTATTGAGCCTGAGCTTTAGAGCCCACGAGCTGCAACTGCTGAACACGCACTCCACGACTACTGAGCCTGCCTGCCCTAGAGCCCCTGCTCTGCAACAAGAGAAGCCACCACAATGAGAAGCCCTCGCACCACAACTAGAGAGTAGCCCCTGCTCGCTGCAACTAGAGAAAAGCCTGCACACAGCAACAAAGACCCAGTGCAACCAAAAATAAATAATTTTTAAAAAAGAGTCAGTCCCCTGGAGTGAACTTACCACAGGGTACACTGATAACACCTAATTTCTGGATCCACAAAGCTAAGGAATAGATAGCAGGGACCCCTACCAAGGTACTACTGTCCTGTGAAATCTGGCTGATTAGTCAGTCAGTTTTTCCCTTCGACATCTTTGAAATGCAACAAACCTCATGCAAATTAAATGCAAAATAGCAGTAGCATGGCAATACTGTGGGAGATGTGGCTAGACTCTGGTTGAGGACACTAAACACCAGAACTGTTTATGCCAAATTTGCAGGAAGAGCTGAGCCCTGTGACCCTCCAATCAGGCCTTCAGGCTCAATCTTGAAGAACATCCAGAGAGACACTGAAAACCACTACTAGTGCCCTAAGGGCAAAGGGCTACAATGCTCATTGTAGCCAGTTGCTGCTATTTTCATTGCTGTTGCCAGCACCAGCTGATTTACACTTGATCTTAGCCAAAAAGCCAAGAAGCAATCCAGCAGTTCTAGAAGTAAAGGAACACACTCCATGACAACAGCTGAATCTCACCAGCTGGTTAGGGTGAAGATGAGGGTTAAGTGGATGTTAGAATTGGATTAAGGTTAAAACTTCCAGTCTGTGATGGGCCAAGTCCAAGGAGAGGCTTCTCTGGTGGCTCAGTGGTAAAGAACCTGCCTGCCAATGCAGGAGATGCAGGTTTGATCCCTGGGTTGGGAAGATCCCCTGGAGGAGGAAATGGCAACCCACTCCAGTATTCTTACCTGGAGAATCCCACGGACAGAGGAGCCTGGCAGACCACAGCCCATGGGGTCGCACAGATTCAGACAGGTCTTAGTGACTAAACAACAACAGATCTCAATAACCTAGAACCGCTCCTCAGGACATTCCCTCCACATCCTACTATAATTGAATCTTTCACTGTCTGATGATGCCTCTAAAGCACAGGCTGTTTATTCTCTCATCTCCCTGTAGCTAAATGCCTTAGAGAGTGCCAAGTGATAGATCTGGAACTCTCCTTGCACCCCAAGGCCACTTTCTGATTTTTGTTCCTCCTACTCTTGAGAAGTCTCTGGCTCCTCCTCCTTTCACACCTTCTTGTTATTTCACCCTCTCCCCACCCTGGTGGTAGTCTTCTGTCACCTTCCTGGTGATTGCCCTCATTCATATAGGCTTTCAGTTCAGTTCAGTTCAGTCACTCAGTCGTGTCCTGACTCTTTGTGACCCCATGGACTGCAGCACGTCAGGCTTCCCTGTCCATCACCAACTCCCAGAGCTTGCTCAAACTCATGTCTATCGAGTCGGTGATGCCATCCAACCATCTCATCCTCTGTTGTCTCTTTCTCCTCCTGCCTTCAAACTTTCCCAGCATCAGGGTCTTTATTTTAACTCTTAAATGTTACCTACAATAAAGTCTTCTCCAACACCACAGTTCAAACACATCAATTCTTCAGTGCTCAGCTTTCTTTATAGTCCAACTCTCACATCCATACATGACTATTGGAAAAACCATAGCTTTGACTAGATGGACCTTTGTTGGCAAAGTAATGTCTCTGCTTTTTAATAAGCTGTCTAGGTTGGTCATAACTTTTCTTCCAAGGATCAAGCATCTTTTAATTTCATGGCTGTAGTCACCATCTGCAGTGATTTTGGAGCCCAAAAAAGTAAAGTTTCTCACTGTCACCATTCTTTCTCCATCTATTTGCCATGAAGTCCAGATGCCATAATCTTAGTTTTCTGAATGTTGAGTTTTAAGCCAACTTTTTCACTTTCCTCTTTCACTTTCATCAAGAGGCTCTTTAGTTCTTCTTCACTTTCTGCCATAAGGGTGGTGTCATCTGCATATCTGAGGTTATTGATATTTCTCCCAGCAATCTTGATTCCAGCTTGTGCTTCCTCCAGCCCAGTGTTTCTCATGATGTACTCTGCATATAAGTTAAATAAGCAGGGTGACAATATACAGCCTTGACATACTCCTTTCCCAATTTGGAACCAGTCTGTTGTTCCATGTCCAGTTCTAACTGTTGCTTCCTGACCTGCATACAGATTTCTCAAGAGGCAGGTCAGGTGGTCTGGTATTCCCATCTCTTGAAGAATTTTCCACAGTTTGTTGTGATCCACACAGTCAAAGGCTTTGGCGTAATCAATAAAGCAGAAGTAGATGTTTTTCTGAATTCTCTTGCTTTTTTGATGATCCAACAGATGTTGGCAATTTGATCTCTCATTCCTCTGCCTTTTCTAAATCCAGCTTGAACATCTGGAAGTTCATGGTTCATGTACTGTTGAAGCCTGGCTTGGAAAATTTTGAGCATTACTTTGCTATGATCACATGGACCACAGCCTTGTCTAATTCAATGAAACTATGAGCCATGCCATGTAGGGCCACCCAAGACGGATGGGTCATGGTGGAGAGTTCTGACAAAAAGTGGTTCACTGGAGAAGGAAATGTAGACCACTTCAGTATTCTTGCCTTGAGAACCCCATATAGGCTTTTGTTCTTAACTATCTGTCCTCTTTGTCCCAACTTCTCCCATCATTCTCAGTCACTTCAACATTCACATGGTCAACCACTCAGCACCCTGGTTTCTTTTCTTGATCTGCCCATTGCCAGGGACCACTGCCATTTCACAATCCAGAGCAGCAGTATGGGGCCCTGTATCTTGAAGGTCCATGCATTCTTTTCACTTACACATCAACATATGATTTCCAGAAGCTGACAAATCTTTAGTACAGGATGTATGTAAAGGTATATACAGGTTTTTTTTTTAAACTAGGAATTAGGCCTGTGCTTCATTCTTTTTAGTTTTGCTTTCCATAGAACTCACCATGGATCAGTGATTACAAATGGGATTTTAAAGTTTAACCGTAGATAAAAATAAACCCCCAACAATACAAAAATATACATGCACAAGGTTATTCATTCCAATATTTTTTATAGTTGCAAACTACTGGAAACCACCTAAATACTCATTCCTAGGAGTGTGGCTAAATAAACTGTGGTACATCCATGCAACTGTAAATAAATATTTTTTATCTAAATAAAAAATAAATATTTTGCAGCTGTAAATAAGAGTGAGAATGACATCTATGAACTGAGTTGGAGTAACACCTAAGACATAGTATATGATGAAAAAAGCAAGTACCAATGTTATATCTATAGAAAGTCACCTTTTATGTAACAAAAGGAGATATTTTCATACAAGCACCTGTACACGAATGTTTTGTAGCAGCTCTATTCATAATAGCCAAAAACTGGAATCACCATAAATGTCTATGAATGGATGACCAAATTATGTTGCATCCACACAATGGAATATGACTCAGCAATAAAAAGAAACTACTGATGAACATAACAACATGGTTGTGTCAGGCAAGTGTATACTCCTCGGTTCTTGGCCGCGTCACAACAAAAATTTGGAGGGATAGACATTAAAGCCCCTCGGCGGGTCACAGCTTTCGGAGGACAGACCGTGTTATAGCTCTTAAATAAATCAGTGTTACAGCTCAGTGTTACAGCTCTATTTATTTAGAATAGCAGGAAAATCCATCTTCGAGGCGTGAGGGCACGTCGATCCAAAGACGCGAAGAGAAGAGCGCCCCATCGCGCGGGGAGAGAGAGAGAAGAGGAGCTTTGGCTCCTCTTTTTATATGTTTCTCTGTCCCTGGGCCTGTCTTATGTAAATTGGGCCAGCCAGGAGTGTTGTTTGTTTTACCTGAGGTTCTCACTCGGTCCTCGGACCTTCCTTTGTTCTATTTTCGTGGGCTTTTCCCTTCCAGGTCTTTTAGCCACCGCCATTCTGGACTCCTTTTCCCTATTCTAACTACCTAACAGTTGAATTTCAAAGGCATCATGCTAAGTAAAAGAAGATGGTCTCAAAAGGTTATACAACCATGTGTATGCGTGCTAAGTCACTTTGCCATGCCCTCCTCCAGGGGATCTTTGTGACCCAGGGTTCAAACCCATGTCTCCTATGTCTCCTGCATTGGCAGCCGGGTTCTTCACCACTAGTGCCACTTGGAAGCCCCTATATAACCATATGTTTTCATTTATATGACATTCTCGAAGGGCAAAACTATAGGAACAGATCAGTGGTTGCCAGAGTTGAGAGTCAGGGAGGCTTTGACTGCAGACAGACAGCACAGGAGAATTCTGGGGGCTGATGGAGCAGTTCTGTATTCTGATTGGGGCTAGTTATACAGATCTATACATGTGTTAGTACTCATATAACAAATTCTATACCAAAACAAGGTAATTTTACTGTACATAAATGACAAAAAGTGTAGAGGTGGAGTTAGTGATTAAAATGGGATGAGTTTAGGGACTCCCCCAGGGGTACAGTGCTGAGGGCTCTATGTTTCCACTGCAGGAGGCATGGGTTTGAACCCTGGTCAGGGAATTAAATCCCACATGCCATACAGCAAGGCCAGAAAAAATGTAATGAGTTTAGTCCTAGGTCTTCAGACAGATATTAAAGATGCATCATTTCATCACCTGGACCATCTCTTAGTGTTATAAAAATAACGAAGAAATTAAACAAGCCAGCAACAAAGAAAGTAAAAGTATTATGTGACTACCATTAAAAAAAAAAAGCACACACACTCTGAAATTTGGATTACCATGGCTTGGTACTGGGAGCAAATTAAATTCCACTATGTAAAATATGTATCCCCAACCTAGTTCCTGATATAGAGTAACAATTCAGCAAACATTTGTGGAATGAATAAACGAACGAGAAAATGAAAGAAGGAAAAGGCTTGCACATTTTGATATGAAACCCTGCGTCTTCAACATCATCAAAAATTTTGAAGCAGAATGGAAGGATATTCAAACATCACTTAAAGCTAAAATAGAGTGTGCCAAGGGAGAAAAATGAAAAAGCTGTGAAAGCCACACTTTATAGTGTTCTATTTAACCACAAAGTTCAGGGCTACTGAAGTCATTGTTGACACACTTGCCAAAACTGCTGCTCAAGACATAGTGAAAATGAAGATTGGGTACAAAGAGTTTCTGTTAGATATCACAGTTCACTTTAGAATTACAGATGTGGCTGGAAATTTAAAATGTCAAATATCCAATTTCTGACAAAACTGACAGTATTTACTGGGAATTGATAAATCTGCCAAGCTTGTGAATCTAGCTCATCTTTGAGTTTTTACCATGGGTTAGATCTAAATAAGTAATTTTGTAAAGACATTATGTTCTGCTAATCTTTTCCAACTTGGAAAACTGAAGAAAGAATTCCCTTCCTTTCTTCCTTCCTTTCTTCCTTCTGAGAGGGTAACAGGCAGGAAGGCCAGGGGTCTCCAAAGGGAGGAAATAGGCTGCAAGTGTCAGACATTTTTATCTCTCTTAATCGACAGGAGGAAACAAACTAGCGACACTTTTCCTTCTCTATACAAATTTAAAAGGAGGTTTCTCCAGATCTGAAAGAGACACGTGCACCCCAATGTTCATCGCAGCACTGTTTATAATAGCCAGGACATGGAAGCAACATAGATGCCCATCAGCAGACGAATGGATGAGGAAGCTGTGGTACATATACACCATGGAATATTACTCAGCCATTACAAAGAATTCATTTGAATCAGGTCTAATGAGATGGATGAAAGTGGAGCCCGTTATACAGACTGAAGTAAGCCAGAAAGATAAAGACCATTACAGTATACTAACACATATATATGGAATTTAGAAAGATGGTAACGATAACCCTATATGCAAAACAGAAAAAGAGACTCAGATGTATAGAACAGACTTGTGGACTCTGGGAGAAGGTGAGGGTGGGATGTTTCAAGAGAACAGCATCGAAACATGTATATTATCTAGGGTGAAACAGATCACCAGCCCAGGTTGGGTGCATGAGACAAGTGCTCGGGCCTGGTGCACTGGAAAGACCCAGAGGGATCGGGTGGAGAGGGAGGTGGGAGGGGGGATCGGGATGGGGAATACATGTAAATCCATGGCTAATTCATTTCAATGTATGACAAAGACCACTGCAATGATGTAAATTAATTAGCCTCCAACTAATAAAAATAAATGAAAAAAAAAATTAAATAAAATAAAAAATAAATAAATAAAAGGAGGTTTCTTTTAAAATACTGTGTTGCCATGACACCTGGTTTCACCTGAAGCTAACTAATCTCAAACCTTGAGCTAACCAATACATTTTTCTTATGGAAATGTTTGTCTTAAGCTATGTTAATGTGCTATGCATTTACCCCAGACTCTGTCTTCAAAGGTTCCACCAAATGGCTCAGAACTACTTGACAAACCAGTATGTTATACTCAGATATTGTTCCCCTAATCTATGTAAATGAAACTATTTGTATGGTAATCTGCCCTTCTATAAGATTCAAGTCAATCGTTTTATGGCCTGGGATGAATCAACAGGTGCCATTGTGAGTTTTAAAACATTCCTTTCTTTTCATTAACAGACTGCTAGTGACTATATATAACATCTAGCTGAAGACTAGCAGGGGGATACTCTTTCCGCCCCCTTCTGGTTCCTATGTCAGAAGGTTTCTCTATCTCCTTTATACTTTAATAAAACTTTATTACGCAAAAGCTCTGAGTGATTCAGCCTCGTCTCTGGCCCCAGATTGAATTCGTCTCCTCCGGAGGCCAAGAATCCCGGCGTCAGCAACAACCTTTCACTTCCTTCCATCTTTCATTGATCTAATGTTTACTGAGCACTAACTATGCACCAGCCAGTGTTCCAGGCACAGGGAACACAGTTGTGAACAAAAGACAAGATCCCTTCCCTTATGGAACTTACATTCTGGTAACTGTAAACAGACGATAAACCAAGAAAGAAAAATAGCAAATAAGGGAAAATGCCACACAGAGGATTGAAATGGGGCGATGTGGCAGAGTGAATGAGGGTGTGGAGACTGGGTGGGCTGGTCAGCCTTCTGACAGGAGATAACATTTAAGCTGAGCTCAGAATGACAAGGAATAAGCTCTGCAAATATCTGAGGAAAGAACTTTCTAAGCAGAGGGAGCAGCTAGAGTAGTGGTTCTCAAAAGGAATGGTGCTGCTTCCTAGAGTGCATTTTGGAAGTTTGGGGGGAGGGGGCCCACAGGGACTGGAGGACTCCATTGGCATTTAATGGGCAGGGCAGGGATGCTGCATAGCTGCAATGCACCAGACTGTCCTGCATCCTTTATGACTTTCAAAGATCCCACCAGGCACCATGTAAGTGGAAAAGCTGTTTCTCATTATCAGAGTTGAAAACTTAACTCTGCTTAACTCATAAAGACAAAACATTTTTTTCACAGTGTTTATGCACTTGGAACTTCCTAGGAGTGCAATTACCATGTAAATAGAAAGCAGATTGTATTCGATTTCATTCAGAACTTCACCAAGAGTTGTTCAACATTTCAAAGCCAACACCTCCAGGAAGGCAAGGCAAATGTCACCTAATGGGAAACAATGCACCTAATGGGAAAGGCTTCGGGGAAAATTGATGATGGTGGAGAGATTTCTTTTTTTTTTAATGGATAAGACATACCCAAGGTAAAATGAAAAGAGGGGGGAAAAAAGCAGTACAAACGGGCACATAGTCAAAAGTTGATCTCCATTCCACCTCTGTTCACACCACTCCCAGTTTTCTTCCCTAGACATAATCTGATTGAAGGAGGAAACAGACAGAACAGGCTCCATCTTGAAAGCAGGACTCCATCTTGGGCCGGACTGTGGACTTTGAGCTATATGCCCAGTATCTATGGAAACGACATACCAACTGGAAAACCAGGCCCCCTGGATGGAAGAGCCCCAGGGCTCATACCTAGACTCTCTGTTGCCTAAAAGAATACCCTAATTATCTGTGTAACCGAATAGAATCATAAATTCTATTATGCTTATTGGGGTATGACCACAGGCCTATTGATAATTGTCCACTGTTAACTACCTAGGCTTAAGGCATATGAATCATGGGTTAACTTTGATTGTATCTTTCTTTTCCTTTGTTCAGACTAGTTTCAGGGAATTTGGGGAGGTGGGTTTGGGCACGTACACTTAGGGTATATAAGGTTTTCAGAAAAACTGGTCAGGGTCCTTGGCTAAGAGGAGACTCTGCCTTGGGCCCACTGGTGTAATAAACTGCACTCCACTATCTGCATTGTCCTTCTGAGTAAGTTTCCCAGAACGTGTGGCTACAACATGATTATCAGGGTTTTTTTACATACTTCCAGTGGTTTTATCTCATTTTTTTGTTTAGAAGGAAGGGAGGGAGAGAGAGAAGGGAAATACTCATACAAATGAATATTTGTTTGAACATTTAAAAAAAAGATGAGGGAAGATACACACAGCAGAGGGGGTATAGCTCAGTGGTAGAGCATTTGACTGCAGAAAAGGTGTGTGTGCACACACATACACACATCAAGCTCTTAATGTTGGCTTCTCTAACGTTACCTCAGAGGATGTTCAGGGAGACAGTTGTTTAATACACTTCTGTACTGTTTTCCTTGGTATGACAGGTATATTCTACATTTGCAATTTACAAAATCCCATAAGGTTAAAGAATAAAATGTAAATTAAGAGAGCAGGAATCCACCAACATTGGCATAAATACAGCAAGATCAATTATAATGTTAGAAACATCAGCAAGCTAAACTAAGGTAATGTATTGAGAGATTTCACTCTGTGACAAGAGAAATAAAAAGTGAGAGCTGAAGAATCCAAAACCATGAGCATCTCCCAAGGTCTGCTGAGAAGGACAGGAGGCTGCCTACTGGCCTGAATCAGCTAGCCACCCTTTTTCCTCAAGTTACAATACTACTGCTAAGATTATTTCACTTACTGCCTCTTTTCTCTTTTTTTTTTAAGTTATCATATATTTATTTTTAACACAGCACCTCAGTTTCATATTATGTGCCTTTTCCAAGGGAACCCTCTTACACTGTTGGTGGGAATGCAAATTAGTACAACCACTATGGAGAACAGTGTGGAGATTCCTTAAAAAACTGGAAATAGAACTGCCATATGACCCAGCAATCCCACTCCTGGGCATACACACCAAGGAAACCAGATCTGAAAGAGACACGTGCACCCCAATGTTCATTGCAGCACTGTTTATAATAGCCAGGACATGGAAGCAACCTAGATGCCCATCAGCAGACGAATGGATAAGAAAGCTGTGGTACATATACACAATGGAATATTACTCAGCCATTAAAAAGAATACGTTTGAATCAGTTCTAATGAGATGGATGAAACTGGAGCCCATTATACAGAGTGAAGTAAGCCAGAAAGATAAACACCAATACAGTATACTAACGCATATATATGGAATTTAGAAAGATGGTAACGATAACCCTATATGCAAGACAGAAAAAGAGACACAGATGTATAGAACAGACTTTTGGACTCTATGGGAGAAGGCGAGGGTGGGATGATCTGAGAGAACAGCATCAAAACATGTATATTATCAAGTGTGAAACAGATCACCAGTCCAGGTTGGATGCATGAGACAAGTGCTCCGGGCTGGTGCACTGGGATGACCCAGAGGGATGGGATGGGGAGGGAGATGGGAGGGGGGTTCAGGATGGGGAACACATGTAAATCCATGGCTGATTCATGTCAATGTATGGCAAAAACCACTACAATATTGTAAAGTAATTAGCCTCCAACTAAAAAATAAATGAAAAAAAATAATAATAAATGAAAAAAATATATATATTATGTGCCTTTTCCAAAGTTGGGAGATCCTTAACTTACTATATTCTTCACAGACTTTTTAACAAATATGAAGAGGCACTGAGGTTAACAAGTCTACAAGTGGCAGTCCAAATATATGACACCCTCAAGGACTGATTTATGTTTAAGATTAATCTACATAATGTTCCCACGGCTTAGCAAATGAATGGGACTCTAGCTGAGTAAAATAAGAACAAACCTTGTTCTGTTTGCACATGGCCATGAAAAGACAGAAGGCAGCAAAGAAAATACTCTGCAGTTACTCAGTTTACTGTGCAAGGTACATACTGTGAGAAATTACTTTCGAGGTTAAAATAGACCATCAACTCATGATCTCTCCTGGTCCACAGCTGTGAAAACTAAAATGATTCTTCTTGCCTCTGGCTCACTAGAACATCTTATTCCTGCTGAAAACAAAAAGAACAGCAGTGCTCAAGAAAAAAGGATACCTGGTTCCCAAGGTGGGTTCAGTTGAAATGCTCATATAAGTTGCCTTAAATCCAAACAAAACCAGTACAACCCAGTCAAGCCAAACTCCACACAATGTGGTGATTCCATCAACTGTTCCATTCCCAGGGCAGAGCTCCCTGAAGGACCTTTAGAATCTAGTCCTGTTGTCCAACAAAGTGCTTTAGGACAGGACTAGTAACTCAAGGTTTCCTTACTGTAGTCCCCAAATTCCAATTCAAACCCTGTGAAATTCATGTCCTCTGGTCTTCAGAGTCATAAACCTACTTTCCTCAACCTCCCACAGCCATGAAATTAGCTTACAGCAAGACAGGAGAATTCACAAAACAAGAAAAATAAGCATCCCAAATGGCTAAGAGCAGAGCAAGGCTTCTATAACTAGAACAAGTCCTCTTTTTCCATTTCCTTTTTCTAAATTGAAGTATAGCTGATTCACAATGTTGTGTTTATTTTTGTTGTACAGCAAAGGGATTCAGTTACATACATATGCATTCTTTTTCGTATTCTGTTCCATGATTGTTTATCTGGGATATTGAATATACTTCGTTGTACTTTACAGTAGGACCTTGTTGACCCATTTTCTTTCTTTTTTTTTTAATATTTATTTTTAGTTGTGTTGGGTCTTAATTGCTGGATGTGGGCTTTCTCCAGTTGGGATGAGCAGCAGCTTCTCTCTAGTTGCAGCGTGCGGGCTTCTCACTGCGGTGTCGTCTCTTGTTATGGAGCCTGTGGCTCCATAGCAGCCGTGGCTCACGGGTTCAGTTGCCCCGCAACAGGCAGGATCCTCCCGAACCAGGGATCGAACCGCTGTCCTCTGCATTGCAAGGCAGCTTGCTAACAATGGGACCACCAGGAAAACCCGATCCATTTTCTATATGATAGTTTGCATAAGCCCATCCCAAACTCCCAAGCCATCCCTCCCCTACCCCCCAACCCACTGGGCAACCACAGTCTATTCAGTCTGTGAGTCTGTTGCTGTTTAATAAATAGGTAGAACAAGTTCCCCTGATCAAAACCCAGCAACACCTTTAAGAAAAGGATCTTTATATCATCATGTGTTAGTAAATGTAGAAAATAACAATACAAGCCTAAAAGCAACTGGGATGTCTTATACTAACAGACTGCTGGACTACCTTTCCATTATTATTACTGAAACGGCTTTGTAAGAAGAGAAACCAGAGAGAAATTTTGAATTTTTTAAAACTTATCAAAATCCTTCTTACACTCTGGCCAAGTAACTGACTGCTAAGTCTTCTTTGCCCCTGTGGTCCCCTTAGCTCATAAAACCACCGAAAATGTCTCTACTCGAGAGACACTCTGCTGTCCCAGTGGACGTTTAGTGTAGCTGTTAGGGAATGTTGTCACAAAACAATCCAGATGGCGTTTAGCCACTGTGTGCCTAGAACAAGTCAATCTCTCTGTCTTGGTTTCCTCTTCTGTAAAAATAACATCTAATCATAGTTAACACATCTGTAGTGCTTACCTGTATCATTTTTCATTTACTACTTAAAACAACCCCTAGAGGAAAAAAACTATAGATGAAGCGAGTGAGGCAGAGAGATTGAGTGACTTCCACAAGGTCACACAGCTGGTAAACTGCAGGGCTCAGATGCTAACGAAGGTTGGAGTCTAAGCTTTAAGCACCGTACCTACGGCCTCTCGAATTGAGAGTAATAAATGGGGACAAACCTACTAAGGACTGTTTAGAGGATTAAATAAGACAATGTACGAAAAGCCTGATATTTGTCAAGTGTTGGATATCGTGTGTATGTTATAGAAGGTTTTTCCCTTCTGCCCTGAGAAATCTGTAAAGCTTTTCCTAGGGGCAGAAAAAAAAAGGTCGCAGGAATGAGAACAGAGACGAGAGAAGGAAGGGGGCAAGGTGGAACTTGGAGAGGGAGAAAGGGTGTAAATGAGGCGGGGTGGGGGGCGCTGAATATTCAGAACACAAATAGAGAGGCCTAGGCCTTGAAAGAACGCGGTGAGTGTTTCTCAACTGCAAACAGAAACGTCTTGGCCGAAAATCAGACACTAAACCGGCACGGCCAAGGCCTCAAACCCGGACCAGCCTCCTCAACCCCGCCCCGGCCAGAGGCCCGCTCGAGCCCAGCCGCGGACCGGCTTCCCGTCCGGTCCGCGGGTCCGCCCTACGCCGGGCGGAGCCTGGCCCGCCCCTTGCGCCGGAGCCCGGGAGCCCCAGGCCCGAGCCACGCGATCGGCCGGGCTCCCGGGGCTCGGGCCGCGGACGCGCGATGGCGACTTGGCGGCGGGACGGCCGGCTGACGGGCAGCCAGCGGCTGCTCTGCGCCGGGCTGGCGGGGGCGCTCAGCCTCAGCCTCACCGCGCCGCTGGAGCTCGCCACCGTACTGGCCCAGGTCGGCGTCGTGCGCGGCCGCGCCCGGGGGCCGTGGGCCGCGGGGCTCCGCGTGTGGCGGATCGAGGGGCCCCGCGCCCTGTGGAAGGGGAACGCGGTGGCCTGCCTGCGCCTCTTCCCCTGCAGCGCCGTCCAGCTAGCCGCCTACCGCAAGTAAGAGCCGGGCGTGGGCGGGGCCGGGGCCCGGGGGCCGCCGCCGGGTATCCCGCGGCCCGACGCCGCCGGGTGCTGGGGATCGGGCCGGCGGTGCGCCCCCGCCCCCTTCCGGATCTCGTGGGAGCCCCTTGGGCCAGAAGGCGACCTCTTCGGCCCCCAAAGTGCAGTCCCCACCTTTTCTTCTTCACCTTTTCCGGGGATTTCTGCAGTTTGAGGTGGACGCAGCTCTGGCCCAGAGAGGCTGACAGGGCTGGACAGGCGAGGAGGCGGAAGAGGGCGAAAGGAGATTTGGGGGGAAAGAGTGAAGAAATCTCCGGATAGATGGCTCCTAACCCCCTTCCCACTGTCCACCAACTTGGAAATTTTGCCTTGGCTGGCTTGGGAGAGAGACCCCTGAAGAAGAACCCCCAGAAGACAGTACATACTAGGGAGAGAGGGCCCAATCCACTGCCACCAAAAGGCCGTGGAGTTCGGCTCCCCACCCTCTCCCCCAAGAAACTGGCCTTTGGGGTCCTACAGAAGCTGCCCCACCCTCACTGCTCACTGGCCTCCTTTTAACACCTCCCACAAAAACAGCTGCTTTTTAGAAAAACTTCTAAAGATATAAATTAGCCTGATGAGTCTTAAAGCTTCCTCAAGAACTCAGAGATATTTGCATATTAACTGGAAACACAGCCTAAAAAGAATGAAGTGGTAGCGATGGGGTTTCAGGTAGAGAAGACGTTTCTGTAGTTGGGGGGATGGTCCCGGGTTCCCCATTCACTGGGAACAGCAGCCAACTCTGAAGCGTGGCCTTGGCTCAGAATTAGAGAAACACAGTCCACAGTTTTGACCACTGTAGGTCTGCCTTGCAGACTTAACAGTGGAAGGATTTTGCCTTGGGCTCAGGGAAGCTGGAGCTGGAAGTCTGATCCAACTGACAAGCCCAATGGAATCTTCCTTATCACTGATTCCTTGAGGCCAGCGCTCATTTCACTTATGCCTGGGAATAGCGTTGCCTCCCTTACTCTGGGAAAGGAGGGTAGTAAGATGGTGGGGCATTTCTGTCAAGGCTCTCTTTCCTCCCCAGCCCCTTGCCCTCAGCAACATCTGGCCGGCAGTCTGTAAACATTTCTCCTCTGAGTTTTAATGATTCAATTTCTCCCCACTTTACTGTATTGTCCACAAAGTATGGAGCTCCTCCTTTGGAATGTGTACCAAGGGGAGGGAAGCAGAACTTCAAAGGCTGGTTTAAGTACTGTGGCTTTGCTGCTAACCCTCTCCAATATATACAGACACCCTCCATATCCGGGAGGGGATTGGTTTCAGGACAACCTCCACCCCCCCACTCCCCCCACCCCACCCCACCCCACCACACACACACCCCTTCCCTGCCCCAGATGCTCGAGTCTCTTCTATGAAATGGCGTAGTATTTGCATGTAACCTGCACAATCCTCCTGGATACTTGAAATCATCTCTAGGTTGCTTATACTACTTGATACAATGTAAATACTATGGAGATAGTTGTGAATATAATGTAAATGCTATGTAAATTGTTGCTACTGGGCAGCAAATTCAAGTTTTGCTTTTTGGAACTTCCTGGAATTTTTTTCTGAATATTTTCAATCTGCAGTTAGTTCTGAAACCCATGGATACAGAGGGATGACTGCATATCATTGGATTTTTAAGAGCTTTTTTGAGATATCATTGACATAAAAAATTATCTATGTTTAAGGTGTACAAGTTGATGTTTTGATATATGTATACATTGTGAAATGATTGCCACAATCAAGCTAATTAACATCCATTACCTCTACCTAGTTACCATTTCGTGTGTGTGTGTGTGTGTGTGTGTGTAAATCGTTGGATATTTACAACACCTGTCTCCTTCCCTGTACTGTCCACAGGACAGGAAGTATACCCACTTTACAGATGCACTGTTGAGCTCAGGTTGGCCACACCACCCATCAGTGACAGAGCTGAACTCCACCACCTGGCTTTCCAACTCTAATACCCATGCCCTATTACTTCATACTGCCTTTCTGTCAGCATTCATTAGGTGCCCACTGTATGCATGATGCTGGGGACGATGCAAGGATGAAAGGGTCATGGCCCCTGTGTCCCAGAGCTTCCAGATCAATAGAATAAAACTAGTGTGTCCATAGCGTGTGACTGCCGAGGATAAAGTGCTATAGAAATTCACAGAGCTCTGATGAGGGAGGAGATGTGAAGATGTCTCAGTGGAGAAAAACCATCCGAGTTTGGTCTTTGGAGAATGAGTAGGAGTTTTCTGGCAAAGATGGGGAGAAAGATATTGCAGGTAATGCCATAAGCAAAGGCACAGCGGTGGAAAGGCATGCGGCATGACTGGAGCATAAGGTGTGTCTCTGGCTGTAATGGAAAATACAACCAGAAAAGCAGGTTGGAATGAGATCTTGGAGGGGCAGATTAGGGAGTTTGGACTTTACTTGGAATGCAAGTAAAGTAACTGTGGGGGATTTTTGATGGAGTGCTGTGATTAAAGCAATTCAACAGGAATTGTCACCCGGTAGCTGCAGAGGACAGCTAAAGAGGAAGAAGGCTGGGGGGCAGCAGGACCATTTAGGAACCAGTTGAACTAGTCCATGTGGTGGCTCAGGGGCATCTGAAATGGACTGATGACAGTGGGAATGGAGAAAAGGAGATGTGTGGGAGAGGAAGAACACATAACTACTCAGGCTAGGTTTGCTAATAATGTTTTCCTGAAAGGTTAGTTTCTTTCCGAAAATCAAAAGGAGCTATTTCAGTGATAGGCAGCAAAGTGGTTGATCAATCATGATGCCAGACTTCCTACATTAAGACAATACCTTGGGTCCATCATTATACTGATTAATCTCTACCTCCTGACCATGAATTTGCAAAACAGTTAGTTGCTTGTGGGTTTGAATAAAAAGCATAAACATACAGAATGTTCAGAAAATGCAGTGGTTTGGGGCTTCCCTGGTGGCTCAATTGTAAAGATTCCACCTGCCAATGCAGGAGACACAGGTTTGATCTCTAGTCCAGGAAGGTCCCACATGCCACAACTATTGAACCTGTGCTCTAGAGCCTGGGAGTTCTAGAGCTTGTGCTCTGCAATGAGAAGCTACCGAAATGAGAAGCCCATGTGCACCACAGCTAGAGAGTAGCCCCCACTCGCTGCAACTAGAGAAAAGCCCACACAGCAACAAAGACCCAGCACAGTCAAAAATAAATAACTAAAAAATTTTTTAAAAAAGAAAATGCAGTAGTTCAGTGACTTGTCCACAAACACAATTAATGGCAGAGCTGGAGCTTGAAACCAGGTCTTCTCCTTAGTCCAGTGCTCTGCTTAACGTTGTAATGATGACGTATCTCCTTACTTGGATTTGCAATGAAAAGAATCCACTCAGTAGAGTCTGGGAGGAGCTAGGTCCTTGTACTAAACAAATAAAACCTAACACAATGGATGGCTATCAGATGTAGACTCTCACCCAACTTTATGCTATAGCTGTTTGTCTAGCTGTATAAGCGTCATTTTGGGTCCCTGAAACTCTGAAATTGTTCATCACCAACACAATTTCCTTGTTGTGTAACCAATTCATGAGCTTGTGTTTGGCTGCCAACTTGTGTTAGGTTGAAGTGTTGGCAGTTCTAACTACATATATCAAGGGTGTGTGTAATCTCCGTGTGCCTGAAATGAAGGGGTTACTGCCGTTCATCAGCTTATCCAGTCTCACTGGAAAAGCTTCTGTGCAGTGTGTGGGAGTGCAAGGAAGAGCAGAAAGGGGAACACTGCTGCCCCAGCCAATCAGATAAGCACTTAAGATGTGGGGATTCAGATAACGTCATTGATGGCCTATCAGGGTTGCCCTGCTTTGACTGATTGTAAGAGGAACGATCTGTACTCTTCACCTCTGTATAGTAAGAGTCTGAGAAAAAGGGCTTTCCTTGGTTCTTTTTGATTTTATATATTTGTTAGCAAGACCCTCTTTATAAAGCAAACTGACAGAAGACAGGGTGGTTCTTCCTAGTTCATCAAGTCATTCAGAGACCTTAATTTCTCTTGGGCCACCCCTATCAGACATCTCTCTGGTAGGTCTGTTGAACTCTCATGATCTTATGCTGAAAGCTCGCACAGTGTGCGATGTTATTAAGTGACTGGGGAATGAATGCATGCACGAGTTCTCTGAGATGGAGAATAAGGGGAAGGCAATGAGAATGAATGGTGTTTCTTTTGGCCTTCAAACTCCTCCTTCTTCTAGATTGTTCCAGCTTGCTTCAGACCACCCCTCTAGCCAAGCATTTCCACTTCCTCTGTCTCCCATTCCTCTGCTAAGGTTCCCCTCTAACTCTAACTGGCTGGGGAAAGAGGAGGGAGGAAGGACTCAAAAGGGTGCAGGCAGTGAAACCAAGGCAGGTAGCCTACTAGGGAGAACCAACTTGGTTTACCCGTATCTTTAAAAGGTCGTGCTGGTTCACTCAAATGGCTATTAAGTGAGGCTGACAAAATGAAGTCCAGACTTTCCTACAGCTTGAAGGAGATGTTTTAAATAGTTAAGTGTTTACTTGGGAGCAAAGGAACTAATCTAGAACTCTCTCAGTGGTTTCACCTGAACCCTTATTCATCAGTCAGGAGGCCCTGGCCTGCTGCCAAACTGAAAAAGCGGGAAATACACATCTTCGCTGGAGCTTTGGAAGCCAAAGTATTCAGGATGCTCTCATTTTTAAAAAGATACAATACTATTAGCTAGCTCTGTTCACCTTCCTTTTATTCAGATTCTTGTTATACCTCTCCCGCTCCCCCTACCCACTCTCTTACGGAAAATCTTACTTTTCCTGGTTTCCAAGCCCTCGTTTATTTTCTCCACAGTTCCCAAGAATGAATAAAATTCCTTTGCTTCCTGGCCCGGGAACATGAACCATGTAAAAGTCCTCTTAGAACAATTTCTGCCAACGTAGGCCCTTATGACTGGGGATGTACTGCTTCCAGAAAGAGGGATTGTAACCGAGTGGCTTTCTAGTTTGCCTATAGAAAAGTCCACCCAAAACCATTTGGGACTAAATTGTGAAACTGCAGCGAAACACAAAGAATGGTCTAGCAAACACTCATATACCCACAGTGCAGAATTGACAGCATAAAAGAGAATTAGCTTAAAAGATACAAGAAATAAAAAAGATACTTGAAATATCTTTTAAGCTAATTGTGACCCCATGAACTGTAGCCCACCAGACTCTTCTGTCCATGGATTCTCCAGGCAAGAATACTGGAGTGGGTTGCCATTTTCTTCTCCAGGGTATCTTCCCGACCCAGGGATTGAACCTGGGTCTCCTGCATTACAGGCAGACTCTTTACCAATTGAGCCACCAGGGAAGACCTAGTACAAGAAATAAAATATTACAGATAATGGTAAAGTCCCCTTCATTCTCTTTTCCAGTCCCATCTGCTCTCCACCTTCTTGGGGGTCTATTTTATACTTTTTTTTACATGTCTATATCTATCCATAATTACTTTAAAATATGGTTTTATAGATGTGTTTCTTGATTTAAATGTAGTCAGCCCTCTGTATCTTCAGGTTCTGCATCCACAGATTCAACCAACCACAGGTTGGAAATACTGTATTTGGGGGGGGAAATTCCAGAAAGTTCCAAAAAGCAAAACTTGAATTTGCCATACACCAGCAACTATTTACATAGCATTTACACTGTATTAGTATTATAAGTAATCTAGAGATGATTTAAAGTATGCATGTGTACCTGATAAGTTGCTTCAGTTGTGTCCAACTCTTTGTGACCCCGTGGACTGTAGCCAGCCAGGCTCCTCTGCCCATGGGATTCTCCAGGCAAGAATACTGGAGCGGGTTGCCATTCCCTTCTCCAGGGGATCTTCCTGACCCAGGGATCAAACCCGGGTCTCCTGCACTGCAGGCAGAGTCTTTACCGTCTGAGCCACTAAGGAAGCCCCTGACTTAAAGTATTCAGTTCAGTTCAGTTCAGGCAAATAATACACCATTTTATGTGAGGGACTTGAGCATCCACAGATGTTAGTACCTGTTGGGGTTTCTGAAACCTGTGGATACAGAGAAATGACCATAGATAGTTACCATACACTATAGGTCATTCTGCAACTTGCTTTTTTCACTTAACTTTATGCTTTTATGATTTATCCATGTAAATACACAGTTCCAAGTGTATTAATTTATGGTATCATTATATGACTTCCACAATTTATCCATTCCTCTACCAATGGACTTTAGATTATTCAATTTCACTTACAAGCAATGTGTTAATAATAAGTGTCCCCAGCCAGGGGTTGAACCTGTGTCCCCTGCATTGGAAGCTCAGAATCTTAACCACTGCAACACAAGGGAAATCCCTTGAGTTTTTAAAATATATTGTTTTAATAATTGTAAGAGAAGATGCATGACCCCACCAACTGTCAGAGAAATAACAAATAAAAACAGTAACAAAATACCATTTCTCACCCAGCTGACAGGAAGACAGTCCCACATACTCCCCATTTTACTGCAGGAAGGAGTCTCTAAGTACATTTTACGTCTTCATATGTACAAGAGTTTCTCTAGGATATGCACTGAGAAATGGAATTGCTGGAATGAAAGTAGGCTTTCTTCCAATTGTACTAGATACTGCAAAGTGACCTGCCAATGTACACCTCTCCCAGCAGCGGGTGACCATTCCTGTTTCCATACTTTCTCACCATCACTTGATGCTATCAGACTTTTTCATCTTTGCCAGTCAGCTGGATGAGAAATGGTATCTTGTTACTATTTTTATTTGTTATTTCTCTGACAGTTGGTGGGGTCATGCATCTTCTCTTACAATTATTAAACCAATATATTTTTAAAACTCAAGGGACTTCCCTGGTGGTCCAGTGGTTAAGATTCTGAGCTTCCACTACAGGGGGTGTGGGTTCAACCCTTGGTTGAGGAACTAATATCCCACATGCTGCCTGAGGCAGCCAAAAACAAAAAAAAAACCTCAATTACTGGGAATGCTTAAAGTCATTGTTTCAACCAATTTCATTGAAGTTGCAACCGAATCAAAGGAGCACATTCCAGTTCAGTATTTATTGAGTACTTCTGTTCTTTTACACCCCACAGGCAAGCCAGGGTTGACAGTTATGCAAATAAAAGGGGAAAATGCTTAAGATGAAGTGGATGGACTTAGGGTAGATAGAAATAAGAAGGTTAGGTATCTCTTCCTTAGAGCTAAGTAGAATTATATAAATATAATAGAATTGAATGTGTTACTCATTTATCTTAATACATTAGTATAGTAATTTTTGCTTCGTAAAGCATTTCCAAACATGGGGAAATGTTGCAATCAGTAGCATTGAACACTCCAACACAATCCATAGCTGATTCCCTTGGGCCTTTCTCCCTGTTTTCTCCCAGGTTTGTCGTGCTGTTCACGGATGACCTGGGCCATATTTCCCAGTGGAGCTCCATCATGGCTGGGAGTCTCGCAGGGATGGTTTCCACCATTGTGACATATCCTACAGACCTCATCAAAACCCGGTTAATTGTGCAGAACATGCTGGAACCATCCTACAGGGGGATCCTCCATGCATTTTCTACTATTTATCAACAGGAAGGATTCCTGGCCCTTTATCGAGGGGTTTCCCTTACTGTTTTAGGTAAGATGAAACTTGTCACCTTGTCCAAGAAAAGGCTGTGTTCTTGAATCTATACAAATGATTTGTATATCTTTGTTGATAACCAGTGAAATCTGCTTTACTGAGTTCAAGGGATATATATGAATGTATTGTATATCTTTGTAACCTATTAAATCCATTTAACTGAGCTCAAGGTCCATTCAGTTCAGTTCAGTCACTCAGTTGTGTCCAACTCTTTGCGACCCCATGGACTGCAGCATGCCAGGCCTCCCTGTCCATCACCAACTCCCGGAGTTTACTCAAACTCATGTCCATTGAGTCGGTGATGCCATCCAACCGTCTCATCCTCTGTCATCCCCTTCTCCTCCTGCCTTCAATCTTTCCCAGCATCAGGGTCTTTTCCAATGAGTCAGTTCTTTGCATCAGGTGGCCAAAGTATTGGCATTTCAGCTTCAACATCAGTCCTTCCAATGAATATTCAGGACTGATTTCCTTTAGGATGGACTGGTTGGATCTCCTTGCAGTCCAAGGGACTCTCAAGAGTCTTCTCCAACACCACAATACAAAAGCATCAATTCTTCAGTGCTCGGCTTTCTTTATAGTCCAACTCTCACATCCATACATGACTACTGGAAAAACCGTAGCTTTGACTAGATGGACCTTTGTCAGCAAAGTAATGTCTCTGCTTTTTAATATGCTCTTTAAGTTGGTCATAATTTTCTTCCAAGGATCAAGCGTCTTTTAATTTCATGGTTGCAATCACCATCTGCAGTGATTTTGAGTCCAAAAAAATAAAGTCAGTCACTGTTTCCACTGTTTCCCCATCTATTTGCCATGAAGTGATGGGACCGGATGCCATGATCTTAGTTTTCTGAATGTTGAGCTTTAAACCAACTTTTTCACTCTCCTCTTTCACTTTCATCAAGAGGCTCTTTAGTTCTTCTTCGCTTTCTGCCATAAGGATGGTATCATCTGCATATCTGAGGTTATTGATATTTCTCCTGGAAATCTTGATTCCAGCTTGTGCTTCATCCAGCGTTTCTCATGATGTACTCTGCATATAAGTTAAATAAGCAGGGTGACAATATACAGCCTTGATATACTCCTTTCCCTATTTGGAACCAATCTGTTGTTCCATGTCCAGTTCTAACTGTTGCTTCCTGACCTGCATACAGATTTCTCAAGAGGCAGGTCAGGTGGTCTGGTATTTCCATCTCTTGAAGAATTTTCCACAGTTTGTTGTGATCCACACAGTCAAAGGCTTTAGCATAGTCAATAAAGCAGAAATAGATGCTTTTCTGGAACTCTCTTTGCTTTTTCATGATTCAACAGATGTTGGCAATTTGATCTCTGGTTCCTCTGCCTTTTCTAAATCCAACTTGAACATCTGGAAGTTCACGGTTCATGTACTATTGAAGCCTGGCTTGGAGAATTTTGAGCATTACTTTACTAGCGTGTGAGATGAGTGCAATTGTGCGGTAGTTTGAGCATTCTTTGGCATTGCCTTTCTTTGGGATTGGAATGAAAACTGATGTTTTCCAGTCTTGTGGCCACTGCTGAGTTTTCCAAATTTGCTGGCATATTGAGTGTAGCACTTTCACAGCATCATCTTTTAGGATTTGAAATAGCTCAACTGGAATTCCATCACCTCCACTAGCTTTGTTCATAGTGATGCTTTCTAAGGCCCACTTGACTTCACATTCCAGGATGTCTGGCTCTAGGTGAGTGATCATACCATCGTGATTATCTGGGTCATGAAGATCTTTTTTGTATAGTTCTGTGTATCCTTGCCACCTCTTCTTAATATCTTCTGCTTCAAAAACTACAGAATGATCTCTTGAGCTCAAGGTCATATGGATTCAATATAGAGTTGATTAGCTTTGTTCTATTCCATAGCCATACACCCCCCTCCTAACTTTGGCCTGGGAGAGAGTAGGACAGCCTGCAGGTGGCTCAGCAGGAAAACAGTCCCACACACTCCCCATATGACTGCAGGAAGGAGTCTGCGAGTACATCCATACATTTTTGAGCACAACCAGGGTAGCAGCTGTAGCTTCTGTGATCTTCAGAACCTTTGCCAGGGCTACACCTGCACAAGTTACCAGGACCCCTAGTTGCCAATCCAGTAGACTTTTGCCTTTTATCTGACCTTCGTTGCAGTATTTGATGAGATCCATCAATCACCCTTTATTCTATAAACCTGTCTTCTGGGACCCCACTGTCTCTAGATGTCTTTTCCTACCTCTCTTTGGCTCTTTCTTGTCTGGCTCATCTGATGCTGCCAGCCCTCTACCTGTTGCTATTCCCTGGTTCCTTTCTGAGTTTTCTTCTCACTCTTCATTCCCTCCCTGGGTGGCCTCATCTAAGTTAGTGGCTTAAACAAACATCGTTATACTCTAATGACTCCCAATCTCATCTCTATAATAACAGTGACTAACATCTATTGCTCTTGTGTGCCAGGCACTGTCCTAAACGTTTTGCATACAGCTCCTCATTTAAGCCACATTTTACAGGTGAAATAGATGCTTAGGGAAGCTAAGCAACTTGCCCAAGACCACATAGATAGAAAGCAGAAGATCTAGCAATACAACACCAGAGCCCTCTCTCTTAGCCACTGACTATCACCAACTCTCAGTGGTAGTATGAATGCCTGCAATGGGACACCCCCACCTGATATTCCCTTGATACATCAGTCAGGACTAAACCTGATGTCCTCATTAGTTGCATGCCTGCTCCCTTCCTGTGTCCCTGTGAATGAGACCGCCTTTCTTTCACCCAGTGGCCTAAGCCAGAAGAAATGTATAATCTCAACTTTGACTCCTCTCACCCCATGCCCACTTCAGCCGCAAGTGCTGTCAGTTTCACCTTTTAAAACTCTCAAGTCTGCCCCTTCTCCATCCTCATCTTCTCTGCCCCAGGTCATGCTTTCATCATCTTTCCTGACATGAGAGGCTCCTACCTGGTCCCAGTCCTGGGTCTCTCCTGCCCCAGTCCACCCTGTACCTTGCTTCCAGGGGTGTGGTGTGCTTTCTAAGTGCAAGTTAATCATTTCATCGACCTCTTCCCACTGCCCTCCTTAAAAGCCTTCATTGACTCCTGTGAGCTACAGGGGAAAACCCAGATTTCTTCTGGCATACTAGCACCTTCAGACCTGGCCCTGCTGGCCAATCCCTACCTCATCTCCTGCCACACTCTACCTTCACTCCTGTTTTGGCCATCCAGAAATACTGGCATTTCTTGGAAATACCACTCTCTGTATATGCTGTTCCCTCTGCTTGCTCTGTCAGTGTCTGATGAACTCCTGCTCATTCCTGAAGACCCAGTTGAAAAGTTCTTTCTTCTGTGAAGTCCTTGATTCCCTCAGGCAAAATGGATCCCTCTGATCCTTGTGTACCTAAAGCACTTTGTATAGCCCTCCTAGCCTCCCTACTATGATTCATTATCTGTCTTTCCCACTAAATGGTGAGCATCTCCAGGAATTAGCCTGCTCACTCCTCTTTGTATTCCTAGCACCTGGCAAAGGGCCCATCACATAGCATTAGCTGCACAAATGTTTTCTGAATGAAAATATAGCGTTGGTATGTCATTTTTGTTTTTATTAAACAAATACTACATTTTTCTACTAATAAAAATAAATGGAAAAAAAATAAATGGGAAATTTTTTTTAAAGGAAAAAAATAAAAATAAATACTACATTTTTCTAAAGATGAGCAACCCAACTAGTGTTAGCTCCTCTTTTAAATCTCATCTTAAGGGAGAAATTTAGGCCCTGTGTAAACTTCAGATTGGTCCAAAATTTTCTGGAAGCTTCAAAGTGCCAACTACTGCACTACTTGCTCACCATCTTTTCCTAGAAAGGTGAGGCTGCTGAGTGGGAGGGGAGTTTGGTGGAGAATGGATACATGTATCTGTATGGTGAGTCCCTTCACTGTTCACCTGAAACTATCACATCATTAATCAGCTATACCCCAATACAAAATAAAAAGTTAAAAAAAAAGATAACTAATAAAACCTACTGGATAGCACAGGGAACTCTACTTAGTACTCTGTAATAACCTATATGGGAAAAGAATCTAAAAGAGTAGATATATGTATATGTATAACTGATTTACTTTGCTGTACAGCAGAAGCTAACACAACATTGTAAATCAACTCTACTCCGATGTAAGTTTTTTTTTAAAAGAAAGGTGAGGCTGCCACACAGTGCAGGGTGCCCACTGGGCCCTGATATGGCCACATCATTCCCGGAAGCAAGGTCAAGTAACCTCCCTCCCTCACCACTACGATCTCACTCTTCAGTTTTCACAGAAGTTACCTTCTCAGCTGGAGATCAGTACCCACTAAACTCCAAAGCTTGATTAAGTACCTCCCTCTAATTTTTTTATAGGAGTGATTTTTTTCCCCAACACTATTTTTTTAAAATTTCAAACACCCCAAAATGTTAAGAGAATTGGAAATACCCTGGATAAAAAAAAGGAAATGGCAACCCACTCCAGTATTCTTGCCTGAAAAATTCCATGGACAGAGGGGCCTGGTGGGCCACAGTCCATGGGGTCGCAAAAAGTTGGACATGACTGAGCGACTTCACTTTCACTGTATAGCACAGGAAACTATATTCAATATCCTGTAATAAATCATAATGGAAATAAATATGAAAAGACTATATAACTGAATGACTTTGCTGTACATCAGAAGCTAACACATTATAAGTCAACTATACATAAATAAAATAAATTTTTTTAAAAAGAATTGGAAATACCCATATACCCAGCATATACCAGGTCCTTCAATGAATGTTTTGGTTTATCATTTATCTATCCATCCCTCTCGCCATTCATCAGTCATGTATTTTTTGATGATTTTCATGTAAATTGCAAACATCAATATACTTCACCCCTCAACTTTTCAGCATGCATATTATTAACTAGAGTTCGATATTTGTTTATGATTCTTTTAAAAGTGAAATGGACATAGAATACACAAACCTTCAAGGAATCATTCTATGCATTGTGATCAATGACACAAACCCAATCAAAATATTCCACGTTACCATTACCCAAGAAAGTGCCTGCTGCTTCCGTTGGAGTGATTTTTCACAAGCCCAGGGCTGGTCCTGTTGCTTTCCCCAGGGTTCCCTACTGGCATTTATGTTCTCAAACCAGTGTCTCCTGAGCCATCACAGCCTCCCTGGCCTTGTTTTTCAGGTGCTCTCCCTTTCTCTGCCGGCTCCCTTCTAGTTTACATGAACCTGGAGAAAATCTGGAATGGACCCCGGGATCGGTTCTCTCTCCTCCAGAACTTTGCCAATGTCTGCCTGGCTGCCGCAGTGACCCAGACCCTCTCCTTCCCCTTTGACACGGTGAAGAGGAAGATGCAGGTGAGGAGTTGTGTTTGGGGGGACCTTGCCTTGTTTGTGGGTGGGTAACAACAGCAAAGAGTCCAGCCTGAGCAAGACCAGGATCCAAAATGCTCATGACTGCTCATACAAACCCTCTGCAGAGCCCCGCTCTGTGGCATTTCTGCTGTAACTTCAGGGCAATGGGCATGAACCCACGCCGCCTCCCCATTCCCACCCTCTGCTCTCTTAGGTCTACAGAGAAGTAGACTATAGGCGAGGCCCACTTTTCTTCCCTCACTTCATAGCTGCCACTGCCCGTTACATCAAGGTGGCTTCCACAGTGAGGACAGATCACTCTGGCCTTAACAGCCTGTCCTTACTTCAGCGAAACAGCCTGGAAAGAACCAAATTAAGCCAGGAACTGTCCCTAACAAGGGGCCAGCAGTCCCTGATTCCCCTGCTGGGGAAGTAACTGCATATGAAATGAGTCGGTGTCTTAGTGGGCTTGGCCCTGCATTTTCCTAATTGTGACTTAGGAGAACTCAGTTTCTCTACAGACCACAGAGGCAAAAGCCTGATAGTCAAGGTCTCATAGTAAGAAACTGAGCCTAGAATCAGCCAATTCTGATTGAAGAAAAATCAGAGTGGTCCAAGTAAGGATAAGGATTAAAGGCAGGTTCACACAGTTGGGGGGTGAACTCAAAACCAAATGGGGCTTCGCATCTGCCCTGAACCATGCTTCTTCTCTGCTAGCCTCCCCTCAGACTACATCAAAAGGCTTACCTGCCTTCCTGGACTTTTCTGGGCAAATCTGGGTTTATACAGTTGATGTATCCTGAAGAGCTGCTCAGATATTCATTTGGGGCCAGTTGAATCCAATTTTAAATGATCAGTCCCGGCTGAGTTTGTTTTTCCTCATGTCTATAACTTCTTCTATTGTCTCAGTGGCCCCCGGCTTCTCCATGTGCCTTTTTTGGCTGAGCCAGGCCTCACTTTCCTCAGCACCAAAAAGCCTGAAAGTATTTATCTCAACCTATAAAGAAAAGCTGCCTTCAGGACAACACACATCACAGTTACACCCAATTCTGCTGCTCCAGTCCATCAAACTTTTCATCTCTCTGGATTGTGTTCCTTTCCTGTCCTTTGTCCAAACAAATTTTTGAAATTGTCACATTATTGTAATTGTCATGTTGATGCAAGCTGAGAACCTGCCTAGTGTATGCTTATTAATAAAAACTGTTATCCCTCATATTAAGAATAATGTAATACATACACTTCAAAATGGTTAAAATGGTCAAGTTTTCTGTTATGTGTGTTTTATCACAATAAAAAAAAGGAATGCACATAGATTATAGAAAACTTGGGAAATACAGAAAAGCATGACAAAGAATTACCTATAAGCCCAATAGCCATGCGTTATAGTGATTAATAATTTTACTTCTGTGTGTTCGTATGTATATGCAGATGTGTATGCATAAATATAAATATAAATGTATATGGAAAGTTATTTTTTCATAAAATTGCATTCCTACTGTATGTAAAAATTATTTAATAAATGAAAAATTATGTGCTTTTATCACTTATTATATAATGGATATTGCCTCAGGCCATCAAGTATTAAGAACATCTTTTCTAATTATCACATAATATTCTACCATTTGGATATGCCATAATTATTTTCCATTTTAATATTTTTTTTAACTAGAGGATAATTGCTTTACAATGTTGTGTTGGTTTCTGCTGTACAACATTGTGAATCAGTCATAAATATATATATATCCCCTCCGTCTTGAACCTCCCCCCACATCCTGCACCTTTTAAGTCATCACAGAGCGCCAGGCCGGGCTCCCTGTATTACACAGCAACTTCCCACTAGCTGGCTATCTTACACATGATAGTGTACATATGTCAATGCTACTTTCTCAATTCGTCCCACCCTCTCCTTCTCCTGCTTCATCCATAAGTCTGTTCTTTACATCTGTATCTTCATTCCTGCCCTGCAGATGGGTTCATCAGTACCATTTTCCTAGATTCCATGTATATGCATTAATATACAATATTTGTTTTTCTCTTTTTGACTTACTTCACTCTGTAGGACAGGCTCTAGGTTCGTCCATCTCAGTACCACTGACTCAAATTCATTCCTTTTTATGGCTGAGTAATAGTCCATTATATATATGTATATGTATATATATGTAGCACAGCTTCTTTTGGGTGTGCCATAATTTTTTAAAAAACAGATTTATTCTCTCAAAGTTTTGGAGCCTAGAAGTTTACTACCAAGATGTTGGCAGGGCCATGCCCCTTTTGAAGCCTCTAGAAGAGGAATCTTCCTTGTCTCTCTCAGCTTCTGGTAGCCCTAAGTGTGCCTTGGTTTGTGGCAGTATAATTTCAATCTCTGCTTCCAGCGTACCATAAATAACAATTTCTCCATGTTTAATTGTTTAGGCTGTTTCTAATTCTTCAGTACAATAATACTGCAGTGAAAGCCCTTATATTTTTTTCACATCTGTAATGACACTGTTCAGCTGTATTCCTAGAAATACAGGCCACAAAATAAAAATAAGTCTAAGGTCTTAATGAAGTTTGCACCCCAGAAAGGCTGTTAGTTGATGCCTGCAACAGCAGTGAGTAGGGTGATTTCACTTTCTGAATCCTTGTGAACCTGATAGCTGAAAAATGTTGTCATGTTGCTTTAATTTGAATTTCACTGATTACAAGCAAATTGCATGTTTTTCATATATCAATTTGTCATTAGTATTTCTTTGTAAATTTTCCGTTTGTACCCATTGCCTATTTTTCTAGGCTATTTAGCTTTTTTGTTTCACTAATTGGTAAGAAGTCTTTATATGTTAAAGATATTAACCCTTTGTCATTTACTGCATGCATTTGACATTCGGCTTCTAATGCCATTTATACTGTTATTGTACATATTTTATAATTTTTATGCAATTATATATACATGTTACTATTCTGGGGTTTTTAACTTTTCTCTTCTGTGTAAAAGACCTACCCCATCCCACAATCATATGACTATTCACTGATATATTTCTTTAAATATTTTTATTGTAACACTTATCACTTTAATATATTTGGAATTTATTTGTGATGTGATGTGAGGTAATCACCTGACTTTAAAAACAAAAATAATTTACCAATTGTTTAAGCACCATTTTTGAAATCATCTCTTTTCCCCACTACTTTGTTCTGTGACTTTTAGCCCATCCTAGATGTACATATGTTATAGGGTCTGTCTCAGGGCTGTGTATCCTGAACTGTCAGCCTGTCCTCATGCCAGTGCCACACTATTTCAATTCCTAAAGCTTTATAATAGTTTTTAATGTCTGGCAAGGCATCTACCCACTCAACACTCTTCAACCTTCCCTTGATTATTCTCAGTCATTTGTTGTTTCTGATGAACTTTAGAACTACCTTGTGATTATGACTGGATTTATGTTAAACTTACATACTTGGAATAATTTACATAAAATATTCTGTCCTTATTGAGGAATACAGTATAGCTCCCCTTTAGTTTGAGTCTTCTTTTTTTACACTGAACCATATGACACCGCCAACAGCCTTTTTTGACATACCCAAAGGGCAACTTCATATGGTCAATTCTTAGAAAAATTGATTTCTTCATCTGATAATTATTCAGCTCAGTTCAGTCACTCAGTCTTGTGTGACTCTTCGCAGCCCCATGGACTGCAGCACACCAGGCTTCCCTGTCCATCACCAACTCCTGGAGCTTGCTCAAACTCATGTCCATTGAGCTGGTGATGCCATCCAACCATCTCATCCTCTGTCATCCCCTTCTCCTCCTGCCTTCAGTCTTTCCCAGCATCAGGGTCTTTTCCAATGAGTCAGTTCTTCACATCAGGTGGCCAAAGTATGGTCTTTCTAAAAAAAGATAACCTCTTTAAAAAATCCAGGGTGAAGTTTAGTGGGAAAGAAGTATGATATACCACAAGCTTTTTACTCCTTTTTAAATATCCTGACCCTCAGAATTTCTTTTCCTGTCAGGAGTGAAAATGGGCTCTCGCTGGTTGGCCATCAAAAGATGGATGAGACTAAGGCTGCTTATATCACTGGCTTCCATGCTTTGAGGATCACTTTTTGAAATAGTAAAGCCAGAGGCATCTACCCAGCACTTTCTGGAACCTCTTACAATTTAGTGTTCCTTATGCAGAGTTCAAGGTTTCCTGACCTCGCTTCGTCCCTAGAGCGAGCCTTCCCAAACCCAGGACCTAGAGGTTAGGATGTGTGTGCTCAGTCACTCAGTCATGTCTGATTCTTTGAGACCCCATGGGCTGTAGCCCTCTAGGCTCCTCTGTCCATGGAATTCTCCAGGCAAGAATACTAGAGTGGGGTGCCATTCCCTTCTCCAGGAAATCTTCCTGACCCAGGAAGATTTCAAATCTTCCAAACCCATGGGATTGAACCCATGTCTCTCGTGTCTCCTGCATCAGCGTGCAGATTCTTTACCACTAGTACCACCTGGGAAACCCAGGGTTTGGGGTAGTCAGTGAAAAGGGGTTAGATTCCAGTGTGTGGGTCTTTTTCCCGCATACCAAGCAAGTTTCCAATGGCACATGGGAGTCCTACAATTCTAGTCAATTCAGACACTCTCAGAGACAGCATCAGATTCCTTGGGTTAAGGGCTCAGTCCCACAAGACTGCCCCCCACTTCAGATCTTGAAAGGTTGTTGCTGAACGATAAGACGCCAGGATTCTTGGCCTCCGGAGGAGACAAATTCAATCCGGGGCCAGAGACGAGGCTGGATTGCTCAGAGCTTTTGTGTAATAAAGTTTTATTAAAGTATAAAGGAGATAGAGAAAGCTTCTGACATAGGCATCAGAAGGGGGCAGAAAGAGTACCCCCCTGCTAGTCTTCAGCTGGATGTTATATAGTCACTAGCAGTCTGTTAATGAAAAGAAAGGAATGTCTTAAAACTCAGAATGGCACCAAGGCCCCTCATCCATAAAATGCATTTTGGGATAATCTTGGCACCAGATGATTCATCCCGGGCCATAAAATGATTGACTTGAATCTTGTAGAAGGGCAGATTACCATACAAATAGTTTCGTTTACATAGATTAGGGGAACAATATCTGAGTATAACATACTGGTTTGTCAAGTAGTTTGAGCCTTTTGGTGGAACTTAGAGTCTGGGGTAAATGCATAGCACATTAACATAGCTTAAGACAAACATTTCCATAAGAAAACCGTATTGGTTAACTCAAGGTTTGAGAATAGTTAGCTTCAGGTGAAACCAGGTGTCATTATGACAACAATGTATTTTAACAGAAACCTCCTTTTAAATTTGTATAGAGAAGGAAAAAAAATATTGCTAGTTTGTTTCCTCCTGCCACTTAAGAGAGAGAAAAATGTCTGATACTTGCAGCCTATTTCCTCCATTTGGAGACCCCTGGCCTTCCTGCCTGTTACCCTCTCAATTTCAAGTCTAGGTTGTCACCTGAGCTTCTGAAGTATAAAGGTCCACACAGCTCCGTCCTTGAATCCGATTAACTTGCTAGAGTGGCTCACAGAACTCAGGGAACTAGTTTATTCACTGGATTACTGGCAACCGGACTCCATCCATTTTGATGCTTTTCAAAAGTCACTGTATTAACATAAACTCAGGTGTGACTGAAAGGGGTTTGTTATGAATACCAAGGCACCTTTATTGCTCTCATCACTTAGGAAATGTCAAGTTAATACTATAGGAGCTCTGTGCCAGAAATGGGGACGAAGACCAAATACATATTTCTTATTATAAATCACAGTATCACAAAGGGTTTCAGATGAAATTCAATGATATCTAAATATGGGAATAGAGGTTTCAATCTTCTTTGTAAACTTTTAGCATTCCTTTCTTCACCCAAGAGCTAGAACAGTGACCTCTTATGGGGAAATCCAGCCACCACCACCACCTTCTACTCTAGAATATATATTTACCACAACAATTTACTATATAGTGGAAGTGGGTTGTTGTCATTTAGTCGCGAAGTCGTGTCTGACTCTTTGCGACCCCATGGACTCTAGCCCACCAGGCTCCTCTGTCCATGGGATTTTCCAGGCAAGAAGTGGGTTGCCATTTCCTTCTCCAGGGGATCTTCCCAACCCAGTGATTGAACCCTCATGTGCTGTATTGGCAGGTGGATTCTTTACCATGAGCCACCAGGGAAGCCCAGAAGTGGGTATTTGGAGGAAAATTTGATCATCTTTTCCCTTCGATAGAAACCTTCTTCATAATGCATACACAGAGCTCCAACAAGAAGCTTTAAAATAGTGTAAAGTCATGATGGTTGTAAAAAAATTCAAAGAGGCAATTGCTTGGTTTTCATAAAATATGATTAACATCCAGTTATGAATGACAACACAAATGTCATCCAAAGATTCAGGAAGTGAATTCTTCGGGTTGCAGTCAAAATGTTATTTTACAGGAGTTAATAAGCAATAATGGGGCTTCCCTGACCACCTGCAGTGCAGGAGACACGGATTTAATTACTGCATCTGGAAGATCCCCTGGAAAAGGAAATGGCAACCCACTCTAGTATTCTTGCCTGGGAAATCTCATGGACAGGGGAACCTGGTGGGCTACAGTCCATGGGATTGCAAAAGAGTCTGACATGACTTAGCGACTAAACAACAACAACAATAAACAATACCCTGTCCAACCTACATTATTTTTTTAATTAATTTATTTATTTTGATTGGAGGCTAATTACTTTACAATATTGTAGTGGTTTCTGCCATACATTGACATGAATCAGCCATGGGTGTACATGTGTCCCCCATCCTGAACCCCCCTCCCACCTCCCTCCCCATCCCATCCCTCAGGGTCATCCCAGTGCACCAGCCCTGAGCGCCCTGTCTCATGCATCCAACCTGGACTGGAGATCTATTTCACATATGGTAATATACATGTTTCAATGCTATTCTCAAATCATCCCACCCTCGCATTGCTCCCACAGAGTCCAAAATTCTGTTCTTTATATCTGTCTCTCTTGCTGTCTCGTGTATAGGGTCATCATTACCATCTTTCTAAATTCCATATATGACAACCTACTTTAAAAAAAAATTAACCTCCCGAGGCAGAACCACAGGCTGTTTTTAAATGCAAATATGCAGTGCTTTCTCTGGCCATTAGATGTCGCTGCAGTAACGGAGCATAACTAAGCACTTACCTGAGGGTATGGAAGCCTTGCAGCTGGTGATCACTGTCCAGCTTACAACCTCCTGATCCCAGCTCAAAATACATCTTCACTTTGGAGGATAAGGAACCTAGAAACAACAGGCTAGCCCTAAATTCTATTGCGGTTGTTTGTTCCTGCAAAGTACTCAATCCAACTTCTCCAAGAAGAGAGAGCATTCCTAAGTCTCCCCCTACCTCCCCCTGGGGAGCAGGCAAGGTTTGCCAGCTGAATGTATAAGGAGAGAGCTTTGCAGGGCAGCCAGGCTCCTCTGACCCGAGCACACTTAATGGTAACATTTCCATTCCATTGGCTTTCCTCCTTACACTGTCTATCAGGAAGCAAATCAACGTCAGGTGTCCATTAGATAACAAGCTGGACAGGAAATTTCCTCACCCCCACACTGACTGGCCACTTTGTCTGAAGGTCTCGTTCTTCTAATATATATGCTTTATCCAGACACACACATACACACACAATCTGTCCGTTTAATGCCACGTCGGGTTGGAACTCTCTTGAGCGCTAATGACAGTAATCAGAAGTCTTGTTTAACCAGCTGAGCCCTTCCTTCACCGTGCTTACACTCATTTTATTCCTTTTTCTTTCTCTTACCCTGGCTCCTGGCTGGCATGCTAGAGACTGGAGAGGTAAATAAAATTATGCATGTGCATGTTCTGATGGGATGGCTGCTGGTGGGAAGGGGGTGAGTCAGCCCTGTGCACACATACAATGAGGTGCCCCCAACCTCGTGTGCCCTTGTGGCCCCCAAGACCACTGTGCCTAAAATGCCCTTGGCCACACTTCAGCACATTTCAACTCAAGCTCTTCCAGGTACACCCAGCCTTGCCACCTTTGTCTCTCTCACACCTAACCCAGAGCTTGGGACTGAAGAGGCTGACAGCACTTAGTATATTGAGAGAACAAGTAGAAGGGAAACAAGTAGATGGAGATTGATTTGCTTCCATGAGGACCGGGGAGTCCTGAGCAAATGGTTCTCTGAACAGTTTATGTGGAAAAAAAGAGAGAGAACTGCTGGGAAAATCCAGGGAGCAGCTGAGAAGGTGGAGCTTTGGAACACGGTGGGCCTTCTGAGAGGATCAGGAGGAAGGTGCCAGCCACAAGCTGAGTCCCCCACAATTCTGCCTGACCTCCCCCCCTCCCTACAGTCCATATTAGGCATCTTCATTTCATCAAACATAAAACCAAGTGTTAGCCTGTCACTTTCTACACAGGGGACTTTGACCCCATCAGGGCTCACAAGGCAAGCAGGATTAGGCCCGGTCAGCATTTGAGCTAAAAGCACATAAGATGAAGGACAAAGGTGGTATCCAAGTGGCACAGCTGACTGAGCAGAATATGCACTGTCTCTGGGTCAAGAGAGGCCCCAGCTGTTCAAACCAAGATGCTGAACTGGGCACAGAGCTTCATCCATTCCCTCCAGGGGGCCTCTCCCCTCTCTGGGTTCCTCATGTTCATAACCCACATCCTCAGCCCTGAGCCATATTTCCTCAACCCTGAGCCATATTTCCCCAGCCCTGCTCCTGCACTTCTCATCGCTTGCTGGATACTACCGTTTGGCTGACACCTCTCCAGGTCACCTTGAAGTGTGTATCAAACTGACCTCTCCCTCTCCTGAAACTGTCTTCCCAGGGTTCTCCATTTCAGTGTGGTCATTCCCCACTTACCCAGGCTGCAGACCCAGAAGTTGTCTCTCTTCCTCCTCCCCCAGTCAGCCTTGAACCCAGCTGGGTCTTCATTCCTAACACTCCCGTGTTTGTCTTTATCACTGTCCCTTCCCTCCTCTGGGACCTTATCAGCTCATACATCAACTACTGCAGTAATCTTCCAATTGATCTCAGGATTCATTCTAAAAATGATCATAAGCATTGGGCACTGATGTGCCAACCAGGCACTGTGCTACATGCTGTATGCTCATTATTTCATTTTAATCCTGGCAACAGACCTGCCAGGTTGGTACTGTTCTTATCAAGCCCATTTTGCAGAGGAGAAAAGTGAGGCACTAAGAGGTTCCGTAGCCCACCCAAGTCCACACACTCAGTAACTGAGTAACTTGCATCACCAGGGTCAATATTCATTTCCGCCTCCTCCAGCCCAGCCTATGGGCTTCTGCCAGATGAATTTTCTTAAGATCTGCCTGTGTCATGTCCATTATTGCCCTGAGAATAAAGGCTGGGCCGCTTGGCCCGGCAGGCCACCCTTACCAACTTCGCCACCCTCGTTGCACCGAGGCCCCCTCTATCAGGAGTTGCACAGTCAGATGCTGGCAAGAACTTGGAGGTAGGAAAAAAGAGAAAGTAGGGAAACCCGAATAATGCAACACTCACCTCGTAAAGAATAAGCTTGCAAATGCACTCTGAGCAGTCCTGGCTTTCAGAAGCATTCTGGAGAGCTAACTGCACTGTGCTTACAAAATGTGATCAGCATCTAAATACGAATCGCAGCACAGAACAAAGTGGGCCAGTGGAGGCTACAGTGAGTTCCCCTTCTCCAAATGGTAGATGCCATTTAGAAATGTGGGCCCATTTTTCAAGGGAGCCTAAAATCCAGATTTTCTTGTGAGATCCCCCAATCTTTCAACATTGGCAAATACAAGTTGTCAGATTTTGCCTGAGCTAAACAAAACAGGACTTTTGTTTGTTTGTTTGTTTTTAGGACTTTGTTTTTAAACCTCTGCCTGTTCCAGCCTCCAGTTCAATCAAAATGATCTCCTTAACCCCTCTCCTCCATCCCCCTGAAGAATAAATGTATTTCACATTCCTGACACCTCTGCCTGGAGCATCCACCTCCATCTCACCTGAGATGTGCCTCGTGGTGGCTGGCTCTTCTCAAGTTGTTTAGTCGCTAATTCATGTCCAACTCTTTTGTGACCCTATGGACTGTAGCCCACCAGGTTATTTTTGCCCTTGGGATTTTCCAGGCAAGAACACTGGAGTGGGTTGCCATTTCCTACTCCAGGGGATATTCCCAACCCAGGGATCGAATCTGCATCTCCTGCATTGGCAGGTGGATTCTTTACTGCTGAGTCATCTGGGAAGCACTCTTTTGACTTAAAACAGCACATATCTGTTGATTTCATTTAATAAATGGGTTCACTTTCCTACCCCTCAAACAGCGGTCCTATTGTGATAGGTCAAGACAGGTGTTTTGCCTCTGTAAAATCACAAATAAGAGTGTTCCAAACCACTTTGGAGGGCATTGGGGGGTAGGAAAATCCAAGTTAACTAAAAGTGTGCTCTGTCAATAACTACAGATGCTGTCTTCACTGTCACTACCCCCACCCCCAAGGGCATATTTTGTTCCAGAAGCTTTGTGGTTGAACAGCCCCTTTTAGTGGCTTCCCTGGTGGCTCAGATGGTAAAAAAAAAAATCTGCCTGTGATAGGGGAGACCCAGGTTCGATCCCTGGGCTGGCAAGATCTCCTGGAGAAGGAAATGGCTACCCACTCCATCATTCTTAGGGCTTCCCTGGTGGCTCAGATGGTAAAGAATCTGCCTGCCAATGTAGGAGACCTGGGTTCAATCCCTGGGTGGGAAAGATCCCCTGGAGAAGAAAATGGCAACCCACTCCAGTATTCTTGCCTGGAGAATCCCATGGACAGAGGAACCTGACAGGCTACAGTCCATGGGGTTGCAGAGTCAGACACAACTGAGCAACTAACACTTTGATTTTCACTTTTCAACCCCTTTTAAATAATACACTTAGCCTGTGTGTACACTCTGGTCCAGCTGGTTTAGTTTCCATAGCATTTCTCCACGTACCCCACCTTCTACCATCTCTCCACCATTGCTGCACGCCTCCACCCTTCCCTCCTGAAACTTTCTCTCACCTTCTCAAGAGGAAAGAGGTTCCCGGTTCTGACCGCCCATAGCTTCCTCTCTATAGCTTACAGGCCCATGTCACATGCCTCCTTGTGTCATAATCTTCTGTGTTCATGATTCCTTCTAGACTGAGCTCCTTGCCTTTGGGACGTGTGTCTTACACATCTGTTTGTCCCCATAGCACATAACCTCATATTGCAGGCACTTGATACTTGTTTTAAAATGAATAAAGTTCAGGGCTGGCTTCTGAGTTCCCACTGCCTTGTGAGTACAGAACTGAAACTCAGCTGCTGCTGGGTGAGACCCAAGCCTGTGTGCTCATCCCTGCCCTGTGCCAAAGGTAAGAACAGCCTGCCTTTTCCTGCCTGCAAACCTAGGGAAACCTCAGCTTTGTCCCCTGCCTCAAACTGCCTGCAATCCTTGCTCTGATAATGCACTATCTCCCAACCCCAGCCTTAGCTCTCCTGTTCTGTGTATTTCAGCTCCAACATCTGTCACCATTTCAAGATAAGTAAATATTGCTAAAAGGACAGAGAAAAACAGTCTTGATGGACACCCTCTCTTCACAACAGCCTCCCACCACTTTGTGCTTGATGAATCAGCATCATAGTGTTTGTACTTGCATGTTGATTTCAGTAAACGTGATATGAAGGAACAGATCTAGATCTGGCATAAGGATGGGGACAAAATATGTCTGGAGGAGGTAACCACAGGGAAGTCTTCCACCGGAAATAAGAAATGACAATAATGTGATAATAACTACCATTTATTCATCTTGTAATGTGGACCAGGCCGTGTATCATCCCATTCCATCCTCTTCATCCACCCTATTAAGTAAGTATAGTTAGTATCCCTAGTTTCTAGGTGAGGAAATGAGGCATGAGGCACAGAGAGCCTCATTCACTTAGCTACCCAGCATTCACTTAGCTACCAAGTGGCTCGGGGGCTAGGAAATCAGGTCTCTCCTTCAGGCCCATGCTTTATTCACCAGGGCTCCAGAAGCTTGTTCCTAGATGCTAAGTAATCAGTTAGGGTTTTTTTTTTTTTAGTTCAAGATGACAGAGAATGAAATCTAATCTTGAGATTTGGCAACACTGGGCCTCAGTTGGAAAAATAAAAAATAAACAGCACACAAGCTCAGAAACAGGCACGAGAGTGGCTTTGGCCAAGGAATGGTTAACTCAGTTGGAAGGGGAAAACAAATCTTTGGAAAACCAGGCGCCCTGGCTTTCTTTGGTCGCTGGCAGCCTGACAACGGAAGGCTTGAAGCTGGCAGATTGAAATGAGGAGCAGAGAACATTCAGCAGCCATGGACCTTTGGCCGCCTCAGACTGGCCATGCCGCTCAGACAGACTGGGAAGAAAACCCCAGCAGCTCACCGAGCCCATGGCAGAGCAGGTGCAAAGCCCCAGCATGAGAGAGTGTGGATTATTCTCATCACACCTGCCAGGAAGTGCTACATGAGTTTCAGGTGTTCTGCCTAGTTCAGCACTTCTTGATTGACATGGCATCTAGTCTCAGGAGGACTAGAGTTCTGTTTCCTCAGCACAGCCAACTCACCCGCTGGTCCAAAAATACAAACACTGCTGGGTTCTCAGCTCTCGGGGTCATGGGAGAGGATGGGAACGTTACCTTGAGTTCACTGCATCTTGCCATCATTTTGCTTTGGGGGCTGGGCCCTTTGGGAACTGACTGCTTCTGCCTCAGTCAGTAGCATTGCCTTGGCATTCTGAGGGGACAAAAAAAAAGGACATTTTTCGGATCCTGGTAGAGGTCTGGACATCCCTCAGGCCAGGTGGCTTTGTTTGAATATCATCATTAAGGTGTAAGGAAAGAAGTCTCCCCTTTGTTTTTTCCAAAGGTGTAGAGTGCCCTAAATACTTTAGGGATGGCAGTTGTTGATCATGGAAACAAGACTATTCCCTAGAGGGCAAGAATGGGGCGGGGGCCTCAGGGAGGAGCCTTCCTAATTCCACTCATTGTAAAATCACTCTGCCCTTTCCTCCTGACCTGCACTGTCTTGTTCCTTCCAAGACATAAAGTCTGGGAATCGAAATGGCCAGCCTCTGCTAAGCAGACTTCTTTGAGTTCCAGCTGGACAATAACAGCAGCTAAAACGGGAGCTCCCCTTCCCCCTGCCTCCAGGGTTGGGGTGAAGAGAGACAGGGAAGGGAGGGGAGTCCCAGGAAAGGCCCACAGCTGTGAGCACTCATCTGTAGGCCCCGCTGTCAGGGGGAGATGCACACTGGGGTTTGTGAATCCCTCTGCTGGCATCAAGCCAGCTTTAGAAACGCAGCACCAGTTGTGTAGTCGTGGCCGAGTGGTTAAGGCGATGGACTAGAAACGCAGCACCAGTTTTTACCTCCTTTCCCTCACATAGATGTTATTCATTTGTTTTGGAGGTTTGTTTGTCTCTTTTTTTGTTGTTTGTTTGTTTTTGGTCATGCCATGTGGCATATGGGATCTTAGTTCCCCGATCAGGGATTGAAACCATGCCTCCTGAATTGGGAGTCTTAACCATTGGAACACCAGGGAAGTCCCTGTTCATTTGTTAGGGGAGGTGGTTGTTTATTTTTTGATAATTTATTTACTTGTTTTTGACTGTGCTGGGTCTCCATTGTTGCATGGGCTTTTTTTTTTCTTTAGTTGCAGCTCTCAGACTCTAGAGCACAGACTCAATAGCTGGGGGCGCACAGGCTTAGTTGCCCCACGGCATGTGGGATCCTCCTGGATCAAACCTGTGTCTCCTGCATTGGCAGACAGATTCTTTACCACTGAGCTACCAGGGAAGTTCCCCTGCTCATTTGCTTTTGATAGCTGTGTTTATCTTAAAGCTTTCATTGGCAGACTAGCTCTGTGGTCCAGAGTGTGGGCTTTAGATGCCAGCCCTGCCCCTTACTCTTTGTGTGAACTTGGGTAAACCACGTCGCCTCTCTGAACTTCATCTTTCCTCCTCTGTAAAACACAGGGATCGCCAGTCCAGGTTGGATTCATGAGACAAGTGCTTGGGGTGGTGCACTGGGATGACCCAGAGGGATGGGATGAGGTGGGAGGAGGGTTCAGGATGGGGAACACATGTAAATCCATGACTGATTCATGTCAATGTATGGCAAAAACCACTACAATATTGTAAAGTAATTAGCCTCCAACTAATAAAAATAATTGGGAAAAAAAATAAATACAACATTTATAAAACTAAAAAAAATGAATAAATTTTTAAAAATCTAATAAAAAAAAAACACGGGGAGAAGCCTAGTGCCTGGTTCATATTCCTATGGAGAAGACTGAACAGGGTTAATGCAGACACAGAGCCAGACACATGATAAATACTCAATAAAGCTAAGGTACTATTTTTATTCTTGAAGCATCTCTTCAGAATCTACTCAGGCATCGAAGGCCTGATTAGAGCTACAAAAGCCAGGCCAGGTGTGTTTATGTGTTTTCTATGATCACTATAAACACACAAATGAGCTAGCATCGCAAGACCTCAAAAGATCTTCCCATCTCTATAGATAATGATGAGAAGGGATGTAGTGGAGTGGATCATTCATTTGCTGGGTTGATTTAACAGGTGTTTACCCAGAGGCCACTGGGTGCAGCTACTGCATGTGTCTGTATATTCCCAGCCTGCTGAAAACTGGCATCTGCCAAATCTTTTCCTGCAAGCTTCCTACGCAGTCTCACTCCCTGTCAAGATGACACTGGGGACACCCCTGATGGTCCAGTGGTTAGGACTTGGTGCTTTCACTGCCAAGGGCCCAGGTTCAATCCTTGGTCAGGGAACTAAGATCCCACAAGCTGTGGGGTGTGGCCAAAAAATAAAAACAAAATTTTAGAAGGTAACACTAAAAGTTGGCTCTCCCCAGCACACACTCCCACGGCCTCCCTCCGCTGCTCCCATGCCTGCATCTCAATTGCTTTCTCGAGTCTGGTCCAGCTGCACTTTTGATTTCCCCACCTCCACCCCCAGCTGGTACGTGGGAACTATTTCTCTTCTCTTCCCAAGCAAAATACTAGCCTGCTGTCCATTTCCTCACTGTCCCCATGTCATTGTGGGCTTTCCGAGTGGGTCATTATGGGGGATGGCTTGTAGGCCTGCCAAGCCGGGAGCAGCTGCCTATACCCGCTTGCGTGGACATCCCCCCCCCACCCCGCCCAAGGAGCCAGGGTGTTTCTCAGCTATATGAGGACAATTTGGGGGGACCTAGCTCTGCCAAGAGAAACTTGAGCCGTGTGGCTCACAAGACATAAAGGCCCTTTTACTTTAATACCATTGTTTGTTTGGTTTTTTTTGCCTTGTTTCACTCCTCGGGATTTGCCAACAGACAGAAGCCTCTTAGCCCAACTGCCTTCCACAAATATACATTCTCAGACGGCTTGGAAACTGGATGGTATGGTCTTCAGGTTGTGTCCTATATTACTGCAGAAGTTAGAAGTTGTTTCCAAATAACAAGTGAAAGGTTATGAGCTCCTGTTCACTCCAACTAGCAGACTTTTTTCTTCTTTTTTTGTATATTCTTTCCTTTGTCTCTCCTTTTAAATACTCTTTTTTTTTTTAATGAAGACTTTGGGTTTTTTAGAGCAGTTTTAGGTTTACAGCAAAATGGAGAGGAAGATACAGAGATTTTCTACAGACCCTCTGCTTCCACACATGCACAGCCTCCCCCAGTATCAACGTCCCCCACCAGAGTGGAACACTTGTTACAACTGATACCTACCATGACACAACATAATCACCCAAAGTCCAAAGTTTACCTTAGGGTTCACTCTTGATGTTGTCCATTCTATGAATTTATGCAAATGTATAATGACATCTTAAGTATCCTCTGTCTCTTTTTGTGGCTTGGTAACTCATACCTTTCTCAGTTTAATAATATTTCATTGCCTGATACTGGTTCATTTATCCATTCACACACTGAAGGACATCTTGTTGCTTCTAAGCTTTGGAAATGAAGAATAAAGCTGCTTTAAACAACTGCGCAGGTTTTTGTGAGGGCATAGATTTTTAACCTCCTTTAAGTAAATAACCAATATCTAATCAGCACAATCGCTGGCTCCTATGCTATGAGTATATTTAGTTTTGTAAGAAACCACCGAACTGGCTTCCAGAGTGACTGTACCATTGTGCATGCCCACCAGTAATGAATGAGAGTTACTGTTGTCCCACATCCTCACCAGTATCTGTTGCCCTTGGTGTTCTGGATTGTGGCCATTCTAGTTACTGTGTAGTGGTAATTGGGTTGTTTCTTATTGTTGAGTTTTAAGAGTTCTTTCTATGGTTTGGATAACAGTCCCTTATCAGATATGACTTTTGCTGATATTTCCTCCTAGCCTGTGTTTTATCTTCTTATTGTCTTGATTAATGCTCTTTTACAATTAACATTCTGCCTTTTGCATAGGGAACATACGCATTTGAAACAAAATCCAAGAGGCACAAATAGTGTCCATTAAAAATTTAGTCTTCCCCAACCTTTGTCCCTTGGCCTCTCCAGTTCTCTGCAGAGAAAACCCTATTGTTTCCAGTTTTTAACCTAGTCATTCCAAAGATGGTCTATCCAAAGATATACATAAACATGCATATTTATATTCTTTTTGTTTTTAGAAAATCAGCAGCATGCTACACTGTTTTTTTTTCCACCTAAAATGTATCTTGGAGATGGCACCTTATCAGTCCAGATTTAACTGCCACATACTTTTAAATGATGACATAGTGTTCCATAGTATGATGTACTATCTCTTTGATAGACATTCAGATTATTTCCAGTTTGCTGCTGTTATTAACAATGCCGCAACAAAAATCCTTGTAACATACATTTCCCACATGGGCAAATGTATCTGTAGGATAGATTCCTAGAATTAGGATTGCTCTAATCAAGGGAATATGAGTTTACATCTTCACAAGTATTATTTAATTATTTCAGTACTCATGGAAAGAATAAAAAACCTAAAACATTGCCTCTGGTAGAAGACCTCGGGGAGTTTATCACAGAAACAATCAAGCACATTGCTTTGAAGTGTTTACCTATCATTTCCATTGACTGCAAATCCAACCCTTCTTTCCTTCAATATGTATTAAGCACATTCTGGGTGCTAAGCGTATTGGTAGCCTTTGGGAACAAAATCATAAACAAGATAGACATAGTCACTGCCCTCATGGTATTTAGTCTGTGAGGTATGGGGGTGGGGAGACATGAAAGAAATAATTATACACTGAAAGTGAAAATGTTAGTTGCTCAGTCATGTCTAACTCTTTGCAACCCCATGAACTGTAGCTCACCAGGCTCCTCTGTCCATGGATTCTCCAGGCAAGAATACTGGAATGGGTTGCCATTTCCTTCTCCAAGGGATCTTCCCAACCCAGGGATCGAACCCAGGTCTCCCACATTGCAGGCAGATTCTTTACCGTCTGAGCCACCAGGGAAGCCCTATACACTAGATCATTACAAACTGTATCACATGCCATGAAAGAGAAGTACCGGGTGACCAAAAGTGTTTACTGGGCTCCTGACTTAGGCTGGAGATCTGGGAAGACTTCCCTGCAGAAGTATTGTTTAGTCTCATCGGTGAGAAAGACTTATCTAGGCAAAGGGAAGCACAGATTTGAAGTCCTAGGGGCAGGAAGGAGTGTGGAGTAGGACCAGCAGCATGGATTAGAGGAGCAAGAAAGAGCCTTCAAGGTCATTTAGTTCCAGCCTCCTTAACCTGACATGTGAGGAAAGGTTCAAGGAATTCAAGAACTTGGTCAAGGTGATGCAAACGGTGGCAGAGCCAGATCTAGGACTCAGCTTTCTCAAGTGATGTCTGCTGTAGAACGCTGCATGTCCATTCTGGCAGATCTGAACTTGACACTACAGGATAGTCGCCTGGGTTTGTATGGAGGGAGAATTTAAGTTCAGGGCCTTCTGGCTAGTAACCTGATATGCTTTGTATCTCTTTACTAGTAAGATACAGTTTGGGCAAATGGCAGTCTAGGGGTTGGTTTAGTCTTCAGTATACTTGTCTCTTCTCCAAGCTTTGGGAGGTTTTTTGTTTTTTTTGTTGTTGTTGCTGCTGTTGTTGTTTGGGTATTTTGGGGAGCTTTTTAGGTTTGGGGGGTTTTCTGTTTTGGCCATGCCGCACAACTTGTGGCATCTTAGTTCCCCAACCAGGAACCGAACCTGAGCTCTTGGCAGTGAAAGCACAGAGTCCTAACCACTGGATTGCCAGGGAATTCCCTCTTCTCCAAGCTGAAATACTCTATAATAATGATAATGGTGGTTACTATTTGTCAAATGCTGTTCTAAGCACTTTACATGTATTTCATTTAATCTTGACAACAATCCTATAAGATAGGCATTATTATTATAATCCCATTTTACAGATGAGGAAATTGAGGCTCGGGTAGGTCAAGGCATTTGCTCAAAGTCCCAGGGTTAGTGAGTGGCAAACTGAGGTCTCAATCTAAGCAGTCTGGCCTCAGTGCCCATGTGCTCTCACTGCCCAGGCACTCTCACTGTCAGCAGCAGGGGGGTGGGCTCAGGTCTTAGCCTTAGCTGCTGTGTGCTATGAAGGGCCCATGCCAGTGAAACTCAACCTGTCTGCCTATCAGACTCATGTGGGGAGTTTGCCAAAAATGTTGATGTCCAGCCCTCACCCCAAGTCAGTTAAATCAGTCTCCATGGGTGATCCCAATCATTGATGGTTTTGAAAAGCTTCCATGTTTAGTCTAATATGTAGCTAAAGGTTGAGAAGCATGGCTATATAGCCATACCATTCCTTCTTTCTTTGGGGATATCTTAGTCCGAGCTGCTGTAACAGAAATACTATAGATTAGTGACTTGACAAGCACTTATGTCTCACGGTTCTAGAGACTGGGAAGTCCAAGATCAAGGTGCCAGCAGGTTTGATATCTGGTGAGAAGCCACTTCCTGGTTTGCAAATAGCCACTTTCTTGCTGTCTTCTCCCATGGTGGAGTGAGAGGAATTATTTCTCTTGTGTGTCCCCTTATAAGAGCACTAATCCCATTGATGAGGGCTCCACCCTCATAACCTAATCACCTGCCACCTCTAAATACCATCACAGTAGGGATTAGGGATCCAACATATGAACTTTGGGGACACACAGATATTCAGTCCAGGGGGCAACCAGCAATATGATTTTGCTTTTGCAATCTGGGTGTCTATTTTTTTTATTAAAAAAAGTTTTTATTTTGCTTTGGAGTAGAGCTGATGAATGATATTGTGATAGTTTCAGGTGGACAGCAAAGGGACTCAGCCATACATGTACATGTATCCATTCTCCCCCAAACTCCCTCTCCCATCCAGGCTGCCACATAATATTGAGCAGAGTTCCATATAGTATACAATAGGACATTGTTGGTTATCCATTTTCTGGGTATCTGTTTAGTGTGACCCTTATAGAGGCATTTATTCATACCACACCATGAGAAAACTCCAGGAGATAGTGAAGGACAGGGAAGCTTGGCACACTGCAGTCCATAGGGTCACAAAGAGCCGGACACGACTGAGTGACTCAACACCACCACCATGAGCCCCAGTCCTAGCATAAAGAAGTCATTCAGCGTGTGTGCTATGGCACCCACGTTCAAGGTTGATATGTGGTGTTTGCAGAGGGCTGAGGTAGTAATCTAACTGGAAATAGTGTAGCTTAGTGGGGTAGAGCTTCAATCTGAGCCAGATTCAAGTTGATACTTTTTTCAAGCAGTCTGATTTTGAAAATTTCTCTTTTCTCGGGCTCCATTTTGCCATCCATAAAACTGGGTTAGTAAGATAATACTGCCTATTTCATGAGGCTTCTTTGAGGATTAAATGAGCTAATCCATGTCAAGTGCTCAGTGCAATGCCTGACACCTATAACTCTGTAAATATTGGCCATTGTTTTATTTGCTGGCCATACATGTGGCTTATTTGAGCCTGGTTACAGGTAAACAGTTGTATTGGAGAAAGCTACTAGCAACACTGACATTGAGGGGAATTTTGTTTGACATTTGATTAGTGCCCGGTATGTGCAATGAAGGGTATTAGACCCTGAAGAGCTGGGACAGTGAGGACTGCCTAGTGTCTGATCCTATGAGCTTGCTGACTGCCAGCCCAGAGACTGCATCCAGATAGCTTATACCAGGTAGCCTGATCCACAGCAGAGGTCTAACCAGTACCTCAGGGAGCACAAAACAGGAAAAGAAAAGACTGGAGATGTTTTAGTTCAAGTCCAAAGGTGGACTGCAGGCAGAATTCACTGTTTCTCAGGGCACCTCGGTCAGTCTTTTTCCCTCTAAAGGCCTTCAACTAATTAGATGAGATCTACCCACATTATGAAGGGTAATTTGCTTTACTCAAAAGCCTAGTGATTTTTTTTTTAATTGAAGTATAGTTGATTTACAATGTTGTGTTAGTTTCAGCTGTACAGCAAAGTGATTCAGTTATATATATGTGTATATAGTACACACACACACACACACATATATATATTCTTTTTCAGATTCTTTTCTCTTATAGGTTATTACAAAATATTGAGTATAGTTCTCTGTGCTATGCAGTAGGTCTTTGTTATTTATTTTATATATAATAGTGTGTATATATTAATCCCAAACTCCTAATTTATCAAATTAACAAAGTCTAGTGACTTAAATGTTAATCACATCTACAAAATACCTTTATAGTAACATCCCAGCTGGTATTTAACCAAATATCTGGGTATTGACCATGGCCTAGCCAAGTTGACACATGAAGCTAACCCATCATGGGGTGATATTGGGAAATGATGCTGGGAAGATAGGTGGGGGCCAAATTGTAGAGAGTTTTGAATTCTGTTAAGTTTTCTTTGGAAAACACTCCTTCTGGAAGTTTTCCTTTGGAAAATTGGGGGTTGGTGTAGGTTTTTAAGCAAAGCAATGACAGTATCTGATGAGTTTTGAGTATACATGAAGGGTGAAGAGAACTTAAGGGTAACTCCAATTTGGGGCCTGAGCAAAGAGGTCAAAATACATATACAGTTTGTGGTGTTTATTAGACACTTAACTGGAGAGATGTTAAGTAGATAGTTGGTTACATGATCCTCTGGCTCAAAGGACAGAGGGGGCCAGAGGAGAACAGGAAGAAGGCCAGTGCAGTTGAAATGTAGCGGCACAAGATGAAACTGAAAATATGTACTGGGACAGGTCATGCAGAGCCTGAGCCTTCACGTCATGTGTTCAGCCATCTCCTACCAGCTCAAGAGAGCTGATTATTAAATTGCAGCAAATTTGGGTGCTGGTTGACCTCACAGTTGATAGCCTGCAATCTGCCATGGTAGGAGTATTTACAACATTGAAATGAAGAAATGCTACAACTCAGGGCTTCCTCCACCCACAGAACCAGTTGTTAAATATTTACTACAATATTACCACTACAGCTTACAGACAGCAGTGACAAATTTATATTTATTCTCAGTGGCTTTAATAAAGTCATTACAATATTTTAAGCAGGTGAGTAAAAAGATTTTGATTTTTTTTTAATCACTCTGTCTGCTCTATAGAGACAGAAGGCAAGAAGTCTCAAACTTTTTCTGTCCCAAAGAGACTACTAAGGATGCTGCTGCAATAGTCCATGTGAACACTGAAGGTGGAGTGAAGGAAAGACATCTGAAAGATTGTTAGGGTCCCAAGATTGACCATAGATGGCCCCTGATTCATCACAAATTGACTATAACTGAACCTGTTATATAATTAATGTAACTTGGTTAGTGTTTTTTTATTTTAGTGGTGGTAAGGGACCCCAGGTTGCAAAATTATTACCTTGACTCATGACTGGGGGCTTTTTGCTATTTTACTGGAAACCAGCAGAAGATAAATCAATAATAGTATCTCATAACAGAATAAGACAGTTAATTTCCTACATGAGCACAATCTCTTCTTTTTAATATTACAATCTTCCAGTAGCAGGAGGTGCTTCAAACCTTGCAATTAGGCTGATTCTTTCTAAGGGAAAGGAGGCTTTAATATCTCTTTGACTTCAGTTCTTTCTCAATGGGGTAGGAAGGAAAAGAGGCCATGTCAGAACAGTGCTAAGATGAACACTTTAAAGACATTGGCCAAAGACCCCTGACCATTTTTGGCTCCTGTAACTCTAGGCTGGAGACTCAGCTTGTTCATTTCACATTCCTTTTCTCATACTCTGGTCTGTGCTTGGTTGTTACTATACCTCAAGGGGAAGGCCTAACCCCAAAGTTCACCCTTTGCCTTGATGGAGAACAGAAATCCCTTTCCTACAGAGCTGAAATTCTAGTTGGGGGTAGGAGTAACCAATAAAGAAAATAAGTAATTATACCAACTATGAAAGAGCAAGGAAAGGAGACAGGCCTGGCCACAATCAGTTCAGCAGGGTAATCGAGACAGATGCCAGAATGAGTGGGTAGAGTGGGGAGGTAGGAAGAAAGGAAGTAGAGTCAGCCAGAGTAGACAGCTATTTCAAGAAGTGCAGATGGAAAGGGAAAGACATGTCCATCCACAGCTAGATGGATAAGCAAATTATGATACATCCGTACAATGGAATACGACTCAGCAGTTAAAAAAAAAAAAACTATTGATGAACACAACATGGATGACTCTTAAAGGCATCATGCTGAGTGAAAGAAGCCTATCTCAAAACAGTTACAAGCTCTATGTTTCCATTTATACGTCATTCTCAGGGAGCAAAACTATAGGAACAGAACAGAACAGTGGTTGCCCTGGGTTAGGGTGGGGGTGACTGTGATCATAAAGAAGCAGGAAAATTCTGGGGGGCTAATGGAGCAGTTCTATATCCTGATTACAGGGGTGGTCACACAGATCTACACATGTGTGTGCATGTATGCTCAGTCCTCAGTCGTGTCTGACTCTTGCAACCCCATGGACTGTAGCCTACCAGGCTCCTCTGTCCATGGAATTTCCAGGCAAGAATATTGGAGTGGGTTGCCATTTCCTCCTCCAGGGGATCTGACTCAGGGATTGAACCTGCGTCTCCTGCACTGACAGGCAGATTCTTTATCACTGAGCCACCAGGGAAGTCCATCTATACATGTGTCTATACTCATGTAACTAACTACACCCAAACAAGGTAATTTTACTGTATGTTACTTGGGGAACGCGAGATTGGGCAGAGTCTAAAAGACAAAGATTGGAGGAAGGAGTCGTTTTTTTCATATGGGAGGGACTTGAGTTTATCCATTTGCTAAGGGAGGAAATCAGGTCTCCTGAGAAAGGTGGCCAAAAAGAATTCAAAGGTGTGAGATCCAGGGCACCAGTGGGAAGGAAAGATGATCTGTTTTCCCCACAAACGGCGGCACAACACAAACTCCGTCTGGGACGGAGGACACAGTGTGGTGTGCAGGGTGTTGTGTGTGGTGAGGTTGGGGAGAGCCACTGGGAGGAATGGGAAATGATGCTTCCAGAGCTCGCCCTGCAGTATGATGGCCCCGCAGAGGCTAGATACCTCAAAGCCTCACTGGTGCCGATCTGTACTTTGGTGGATTCGATCTGTACTTTTGTGGATTCGTGTTCAGCAGCTTGGTGCAGAGAAGAGGTTGGTGGGGAGGGGGGATGGAGATCAGCTTAAGGACGAAGGGCAAGGATTTTAAGACGAGGAACAAAAAGAAGGGCTGTGAGGACAAGAAAAGGAGGACCATGAAGCCAACAGGGAACTAACAGCATGGGAGACAAGGGAGAGGGCATGTGACTAGATCAGCTAGTGATCAACTGATTATGGTTAATAGGCATCAGAGGGGGAGCAGGATGGATGAGGACACTGGTCCAGCAGTTCTGAAGTGGAGACAGAGGACTCACAGGTCAGGTTAGGGGTTTCACTGATATTTAGAATACTTTCTACAGAATAGTCATAGCAGGACTTCCCCAATGGTTCAGATGGTAAAGAATCTGCCTGCAGTGCAGGAGACACGTGTTCAATCCCTGGGTTGGGAAGATCCCCCTGGAAAAGGAAATGGCAACCCACTCCAGTATTTTTGCCTGGAGAATTCCATGGACAGAGGAGCCCAGCAGGCTACAGTCCATAAGGTTGCAAAGAGTTGGACATGACTGAACAACTAACACTTTCACTTTCAGCTCATATTTATTGATCTTTTCCATGTGCCTGACACCAGTACTTTGCATGCACATCTCATTCATTCTCACAGCAGATACTATTCCTATTTTCTAAATAAGGAAACTGAGGCTCGAAAAGATTAGATGAGTTACCCAGGGTCACATGACCAGTAAGTGGAGCAGCCATGGACTAGAACCCAACCTGTTTGACTCCAGGGTTTATGCTTCTCTGACTCATACTCTATTGCTTCTCCCGCATGGAAAAGCTTGATTCCATCATAATAAAATGCTATATTGACCTCAACTAGACATCTCAGAAATGAACCAAAGTAGGTGCATAGCTTCATGTAAATGTGTCATCATTTCTGAAAGCCAGCTATAAGGGGCTGTCCCCCTCACACTGGATGAGTGGTGTCAATTCTGCCTGTAGATGGTATATTGAAAAGTTCTTTCATTTGATCATAAAATTATTTTGTTAAAGGACAAAAATTACTTTCAGAGATGGGGCATTTTGGTGGTCAGCCAGAATGATATTGGGAGTGGTGATGAAATCCATGGGGTAACCAAAGGAGTGGGTGGTCAAAGGGGTGTCAAGGTGAAGATCACTGATGCTTATGTCTAGAAACAAGGTATGAGATGGGATGACTGTAGATGCTAAAGTTCCCTATGATGGTGGTGAGTGTGGAAGAGGGGGAGCTACTAGGTGTCACAGGCCTCAGTGAGTGTAGAAGAGTGGCCAGGAGGCCAGTAACTGAAAACAGCAACGAGTATGGTTTAGTGCCACCAGCCCCAGCTGAGAGCTTTTGACATGAGAGTGGCCAGGGTCTGGGAACAGGAAGCAGGATCTGGAAGAATGCCCTTCCCTCTGCTGCCCATCCCAAGACATCTGTGAGGTGGGGAAATGAGCAGCCCCCACTTGAGGGCTTCACAGAGGAGGGATCAGTTAAGACAAGGAAACAGAAGGCACTTAAAAAAGATTAAAGTCTCTGTTACAACCTGTTTAATGTAAAACAGTATCCTTGGCAGCTTGCAGCTGTTTGTGAGTATAGCATATGTGTTAAATCCTTATAGCTAATAAAGAAGACAAATGAAAATGAAAAAAAAAAAGATTAAAGGCCTGAGAGGTGTCTACCATGTCGAGGGTATAGATTGAGAGGCAGTGGTAAGTGTGAAGTGTAGTCAGTCCAGAATAGCTGCTTCCTTCCAAGAATAATAGCCCCAAACATGTGAATAGGGTGTCATGGCTTTCCTGCACACTAATACTCATTCTAAGCCTACAGAAAAGATAGAGTCCTGTGGCAGCCATTCTTCACCATCATCTTGGCCAGGACATTGAATCTTGAGACCTGGACTGCTTGACAAAACCATTATTTCCCAGTGACTAAATCACCTCATCCCATCTTCTCTTTCCTACCAGGCTCAGAGCCCCTACCTTCCCCATGGTGGAGGGGTGGATGTCCATTTCTCAGGAGCAGTGGACTGCTTCCGGCAGATAGTGAAAGCCCAAGGGGTCCTGGGGCTCTGGAATGGATTGGCAGCCAACCTACTGAAGGTGAGAGGAATGGTCAGTCTCCCACTTGTCCGCCTCTGCCACTGCCACCCTTTTCTACACCTTTGCCACTCCCTCTAATTTGCCTGGAAACACCTCCTCTAGCACAGAGCCTGTGAATGCAGGCTGGCTGTCAGCCCTGAAGAGTGGGGACCCTGTGCAGTGTTGGGGCATCTGATACCCCATCCCAGAGGAGCTAAGCATTTAGTGTCAAGGTTCCCAGCAGGGAGGTTCATAGACTCCTAAAAGGACTGCAACCCCCTATCCTAAAATTGTATGGAAAAATGTGTCCATATGGGCGTCTGTGCGTCTCTCTGGGGAAAGGATCCATAACTTTTACCATTTTCCAAAAGAACTCCATGACTTTAAAAAAAAAAAAAAAAGGTTAAAAACTGTGGACTAACCTTGCACTAGTTGGCATAGAAATGATTCTAATCAAGACAAGATTATGTTAGGAATTTCCCAGCTGTCCAGTGGTTAGGACTGAGCATTTTCACTGCTGAGTTCAATCCTTGGTCAGGGAACTAAGATCCCACAAACCATGCATGGCATGGCCACAAAAAGGCAAGTGTATTTTGACAGGCAGTGTTAGATTGTCTACATGCATATCAACCCACACCCAGGCTTCCCCGGGGCAGGCCTTTCAATGGCTCTGCCACTCCTCTCCCCAATCCTCACTGGGCCAGCTTGCATTTTTCCATCTTCCGTGATTCCAAAAAGAATGACCATGTTGTATTGTCTACAGCCTTTATCTCAGTTTACCCTGATCCAAGTTGATTGCAGATGCATTGATGTTTTAGGATTTTCACATGATTTTCATTTTTTTTCTCTACAGATAGTTCCATATTTTGGAGTTATGTTTGGCACCTTTGAGTTCTGCAAGAGAATCTGTCTTTACCAAAATGGTTACATCATGTCTCCTCTGAGCTATAAATTGACCCCAGGGGTGGATCAGAGTTTGAAGCCCCAGGAGTTACGGGAATTAAATAAGTTCTTCAAAACTGGACAACTAAAGTCTAAAAAACCAACTCTTTAAAACTGAATGGAACTAGAGGTGCACTGATTGAAGGCGTGTTGCAATCAGAGAGGAATGGAGCCTCAGAATTGTGCACGCATGGGGTGACGAGAGGGTGCTCCTGTCTGCTGCTCTTGGAAATGAGAAGTTTTGGCCACACCTGAGCTCCAGAGTGATGGCTCTGTGAACACCTGCACCACCGTGATTTTATAACAAAAACTAGCAGTAATGAAATGTACAGTTTACACTCTGGATATAAATAGTCACTCAGTCGTGTCCAACTCTTTGCGATCCCATGGACTGCAGCATGCCAGGCTTCCCTGTCCATCACCAACTCCCAGAGCTTGCTCAAACTCATGTCCATCAAGTCAGTGATGCCATCCAGCCATCTCATCCTCTGTCATCCCCTTCTCTGCCTTCAGTCTTTCCCAGCATCAGGTCTCTTCGCATCAGGTGGCCAAAGTATTGGAGCTTCAGCTTCAACATCAGTCCTTCCAATGAATATTCAGGACTGATTTCCTTTAGGATTGACTGGTTTGATCTCCTTGCAGTCCAAGGGACTCTCAAGGGTCTTCTCCAACACCACAGTTCAAAAGCATCAAATAGTCAGTGTATGCAACACCAAAGAAAGGGCCTGGCCATGACCCCTCAGAGCAACGTGCTGTTGAAGTGACTGGGCAGACAGCATGCTGGAGCTCCGCCACAGGCTCACAGCTTACACTAACCCATGGCAGCCTAGTTTCACCCAGATTCACTTGAGACTTCCCGATCCAGTCATTCTAAAACTCACAATCCTGGCTGTCTTCAGAGTGCACGCACTATGATGTAAATTATGCCTTACCAGAAACTAAATGAAAACATTTAACATTTAAAAGTTACCACCTTCATAGTAGATCCAGCCTTCTTTATTTAAATTTGAAGGCTTCTTATGTTTCTAGAAGGTAGTTTATACCATGACTGCTTTGTTATGCCCTAGAAGACCTTCTTTCAGTTAGTCATGTATAGTTCAAATATCCTGAATTCTTTGCCTTTTTAACTTGCTTTGCAAGCCTACCCAGAAAATAAATTATTTAGTCAACTTATTCTCACAGCATGTCCCAGTTGCCTAGAAAGGATCAAATAGAACATTTGACACACACATAGACCCACAATGTAACTAAAAAAGCACTTTGGGCTAATCATGTCTACTAGATTTTTTTAAATCAAATTTTGGGTTTATTCCACCTTGGGGATTCTATGTCAAGTTTATGTAATTGTATCTTTTGAATAGCCTATCTATGCATCAAAAAGCAATATCTAATATTAAGTTGTTAATTTATATACACACAGAAAGAGACTTTCAGTATGTTGGAAGTATTTTTCCCTATTAAATTTATTTTCCAAAGAAAAATTATGTGTTGGTCATTTATTACTAATCTGAGTTAGAAAACTATTGCTATATGTATACTGGCCAAAATCTTTAAACTCTCAGAAACTTGTCCTATTGAAATATATCAAAATAACTCAGTTTTCCAGCCACTGAGGCAGACTGTGTTTTATGGAAAAGAGAAGTTAATACACACAATAAAATCTCATCTGTAGCCCAATCAGTTAGAGTTTCAGTTCAGTTCAGTCACTCAGTTTTGTCCGACTCAGTCAATTGCGACCCCATGGATTGCAGCTTGCCAGGCTTCCCTGTTCATCACCAACTCCCAGAGCTTGCTCAAACTCATGTCTGTCGAGTCAGTGATGCCATCCAACCATCTCATCCTCTGTCATCCCCTTCTGCCTGCAATCTTTCCCAGATCAGGGTCTTTTCCAAGAAATCAGTTCTTCACATCAGGTGAGTTTAGAGGTGACAGGTGAGTTTAACAGATTCTTAACCCAGAGTGAATAGTTGATGTTAGTTACTCTTTTTTTTCCATTTATTTTTATTAGTTGGAGGCTAATTACTTTACAACATTGCAGTGGTTTTTGTCATACATTGAAATGAATTAGCCATGGATTTACATGTATTCCCCATCCCGGTCCCCCCTCCCATCTCCCTCTCCACCCGATCCCTCTGGGTCTTCCCAGTGCACCAGGCCCGAGCACTTGTCTCATGCATCCAACCTGGGCTGGTGATCTGTTTCACCCTAGATAATACACATGTTTCGATGCTGTTCTCTTGAAACATCCCACCCTCGCCTTCTCCCACAGAGTCCACAAGTCTGTTCTATACATCTGAGTCTCTTTTTCTGTTTTGCATATAGGGTTATCGTTACCATCTTTCTAAATTCCATATATATGTGTTAGTATACTGTAATGGTCTTTATCTTTCTGGCTTACTTCGCTCTGTATAATGGGCTCCAGTTTCATCCATCTCATTAGAACTGATTCAAAGTTAGTTACTCTTGATTTTCCTTGAGGTGAACAACTTTTTAAAAACTTCTGAAAGCTGTAAAAAAATTTTTTTAAACTCTAGTACTGTTCCTAAAACAAATTTCCAACTTCTTGTATTTTCCCAGAGGTATGAAGGAAACGTTCTGCTTTTCTGCTTTAGTGTTTGCAGTGGGCACCACCAAACTGGGCTAAGTACTTTAGGAGGATTATAAAGATATGTGATGCAATATTGACCCAGGAGTAACTTCTAGTCTTCAGCAACAAAACATACCTACACATATGAAATGACTATAATTACAAAGCAAATACAAGCAAGGGCATGATAATATAGCAGCAACCATTAACAAGATTACCAAGGGGCTCCATAATTGATTCATTTAGTGAATCAGTGATTTAAAGTATAATCGAAAAAAATGAGTCTTTTTTTATATGGTGGTGGTGGTTTAGTCACTAAGTTGTGTCTTGACTCTTTGTGACCCCATGGACTGTAGCCTGCCAGGCTCCTCTGTCCATGGGATTTCCCAGGCAAGAATACTGGAGTAGGTTGCCATTTCCTTCTCCAGGGGATCTTCCTGACCCAGGGATCAAACCCAAGTCTCCTGCAATAGTTATTATTTATTTGGCTGCTCCAGGTCTTAGTTGTGATATGTGGGATCTTCGACCTTTGTTGCGGCATGTGGCATCTTTAGTTGCTCCAAGCAAATGCTTAGCTGCAGCATGTGGGATCTAGTTCCCTGACCAAGGATCAAACCTGAGCCCCCTGCATTGGGAGCTCAGAGTCTTAGCCACTAGACCACCAGGGAAGTCCTGGGAAGGAATGAGTCTTACATTACGTTTTGAAGGAACTGAAAGGATAACAGTTGGTGAAGAATAGGTTAAGGGGAGAGTATGTTGCAGGCTGAAGGTAGCGTATGTGGTATCACAGAGGTGGAAGGAAGCAAAAGGTATCTGCAACAGAGTGCGAAGACTGGCTTTGTGCATTCATTCAATGACAGCTTGCACTCTGGGCATCATGGTACACCAGGCAGCTAAGGTCCTTGCCCACATTCTAGTGAGGCGGGCAGTCAAAAAACTAATCAACAAGTGAGGCATAGATTGTAATGTTATGAGGGGGATAAACAGGGTGCTTTATTAGAGAATTACATGGGAGGTAAGGGAAGTATTTTTAATCAAGGAGCCAGAGAAAGCCACTATGAGAGGTGATATTTGAAATGAGACCTGAAAAATAAAAATGAATCAACCACATAAGGAACTAGGGAGAAGAGCATTCTTGGCAGGGAGAACGGAAGGTGCAACAGTGGTACTGGTAGTGGGAAAGGCTGGATGAATGACAAAGAAGTGAGCACAGCCAGTGTGGTGCGTGAGAACAGATGAGATGTGGTTGGACAGAGGGCCAAGTCATATGTGGCCACTTGGGCCATAGTAAAATGTTTAATTCTAAAATAAATGAGTAAAATGAGTTTAATTCTAAGTGCAGCAGGGAGTCATTGAAGTCTTTTATGCAGAGATGATGCTATATAATCTGATTTTCATTTTTGAAATATCCCTCTGGTTGCTATGTGGATAATAGATGGGAAGGAAGCAAGGCTGTGAGCAGGAAAACCAGTTAAGAGGCTACTAAAAAGTCCAAGTAAGAAATGATGACTTTTGGGGAATTCCCTGGAAGTCCAGTAGTTAAGACTTGGTGCTTTCTAAACTGGGCCATGGGCCCAGGTTCAATCCCTGGTCCAGGAACTAAGATCCTGCAAGCGACACAGCCAAAAACAAAAAATAAAAAAATTTAAGTGATGGCTTGGACTAGAAAAGTGGCAATAAGTATGAGAAGAATGAATAGATTCAAGACAGATTTTGCAGTTTGGGATCAGCAGGATGTGCTGAGCAACTGAATGTAGGGAATAAAAAAAGAATTCAAGGATGGCACCTAGGTTTTTCACTTTTGACTTATCAAAAAGGTAGATAATGTAATGATCCCCTGGAGAAGGAAATGGCAACCCACTCCAGTATTCTTGCCTGGAAAATCCCATGGACAGAGAAGCCTGGTGGGCTACAGTCCATGGGGTCACAAGAAGTCAGACATGACTGAAGCGACTTAGCACTTAGCATCTGGGTAGGCCCAGATAAAGTGAAAGAGGAAGGTGGAAGAGAGACTCGAGGTTGCAAAATGAGGCAGAAGAAATGGGGCACAAGAAGGACTTGGCTGACTTTGAATACAAAGATGCCCAAGAGCCAGGAAATGGAGATTTCAGTCCTACAACCACAAGGAATTGAATTCAGCCAACAACTTGAATGAGCCAGGAAATGGACTTTCCCCTAGAACCTTCAGAAAGCTTTGCAATCTTGCCAGACACCTTGATTTAAGCCAGGTAAGACCTGTGTGAGACTTCTGACCTCTATAACTGTTAAGATAATAAATTTGTGTTGCTTAAGCCACTGACTTTGCAGTAATTTGTTACAGCAGCAATAGTAAACTAATATACCAGAATATTATTGATAATTATGTCAGGATACAAAGCATACCTGGGCTGTCCTGGCCAAACAGGACAAGTCTGGAGCTCAGGAGGTAGTGGTGGCTGGAAGTAGAAATTTGGGTGTGGTCAGCAGATAGATGGCATGTGAAGCCAAGAGACTGAATGAGACAACCAAGGGAGTAGATGGGAAGAAACTCCTGGGGGAGGAGGTGTGTGTGCTAAGTCACTTCAGTCGTGTCCGACTCTTTGCGACCCCATGGACTATAGCCCACCAGGCTCCTCTATCCATAGGATTCTCCAGGCAAGAATACTGGAGTGGGTTGCCATGCCCTCCTCCAGGAGATCTTCCTGACCCAGGGATCGAACCCACATCTCTTAAGTCTCCTGCATTGGCAGGCAAGTTCTTTACCACTAGCACCACCTGGGAAGCCCTGGGGGAGAGGGAAGCAACAAGAAATGACATTGAGGAGATATTAGCTAAGGAAAGGCCTCGAGATGTGGAGGAGCTGGAACTCTTGTACTCTGCTATTGGTACAATAATTTTGAAAACAGTCTGGAAATTCCTCAACTGGTTTAACATGGGTTAACCATATGACCTAGCAATTCCACTCCTAGGTATTCTGCTCCCAAGAGAATTGAAAACATATGTCCATACAAAAACTTGTACAGGAATGTTTATAGCAGTATCATTCATAATAGGCAAAAAGTGGAAATGACCCAAATGTTTATCAACTGATGAATGGCTAAACAAAATGTTATATAGCCATACAATGGAGCTACTTAGCAATATAAAGGAACTGACTATTGACACACACACAAAACATATGGGTGAATCTCAGGGTGTATATATGTATATATATATATATATATATATACATATATACACACACACACACATATATATATTGAGAGAAGCCAAATGCCCCCAACCCCAAAAGAATGATATCATACTATATGATTCCATTCATATGAAATTCTAGGAAATGCAAACTGATCTATAGTGATAGAAAGATTAGTGGTTGCTTGGGGAGGGATTACAATGGGGCTCTAGAAAAACTGTGGTGATGGATAGGTTCACCATCTTACCTGCAGTGATAATTTCATAGGTGTTTATGTGTGTTAAAAGTTTTAAATATTAAGTTTCATTGTATATAATTATACCTCAATAAGATTGATATTTTGTTTTATCTGAAGCAGTTATCCAGGGCTGGAATATATCAAACACTTTCTAAGTCTGTTCAAAGGGGCCAAAAACAAAGCTCTTGGGTGAGGTGGAGGGGCTTCAAATGCTAAGCTGCGGAGTTCAGGATGGATCCACTAAGCAAAAGAGAGTCACTGGTTTCTTGAGCAACATAGGTGATGTGATGAAAACTGGATGTGAACAAGATTGTTCAAGAAGCTGAAATAGAAATGAGAGATTAAAGACAGGAAGACTGACCAGCAAAGGAGGAGAACTTTTCTCCTCCACGATCACACTGGTTTGGTGGTTTGGTTTTTTGTTGTTTGTTTTCGGCCTCAAGCTTGCAGGATCTTAGTTCCCCAACCAGGGATTGAAACTGGGCCCTTGGCAGTGAAAGCACTGAGTCCTAACCACTGGACTGCCAGGGAATTCCCAAGTAGCTCATGTTTTAGAAAGTTGTTTCTTATTCAGTTGAAGCCTACCTTCATGACACTTCTATCAGCTATTGATTCTACACAGGATGTCTAATTCTCTTCCATCTGACAGTCCTTCAGTTAGGAAGAGAGTCATGATGGCCCTCCTTCACCTGAAGCTCTTTCCCAGTTAAATTTCTCTTACTCATTCAGCCGTTTCTCATATGATATGACTTGAACACACTTCACTTTCCTAACTGTCTTTTTTAAACATGTCCCAATTTGTTAACGTCCTCTTAAAATGGCATCCAGAAGTGAGCACAAAGCTCTATGGGCCAACAGCAGAGGCCCAAATGGGACTGAAAGTCCCCTGATCTGTTCATGACCATCATCTTGACACATCTCAAGACTCATTAGCATTTTTTGGCATTGCCAACTTACAGTCAACTAAGACCCTCAGGTCTTTTTCACACATGCTCTAGCTCCTTATCCTTAAATGTCCTGCACTAAACAGAACATTAGAAACCTTTACTCACACACACACACACACACACACACACACACACACACACACACTCTCTCTCTCTCTCTCTCTCTCACACACACACTCACACAGGTTAGTTAACCTATCTGACTATGCCCAGCATTCCTTTGCTTAACAGATCCAGACCAGTCAGTCTTGGTCTGTTTCCCTAAGATTCTTGTCACTTTCACTTTACAATGAGATCTTCCTTACTTATTATCAGGATTAAGCCTAGTTTAGCAATTTACCTCATTGCTTCTTCAGTTTTCTGAGAACTATAATTATCAGCAAGAGAGTCAAGTATTTATAAGTGTGTTGCTATCAGAATAATGAAACTTGTAGCAGATACTCAGATGGTTTTTGTCTCTGATCAACATTTCTCCCCAAGATGATGACTTCATGAAGTACTATTCATAGCTTTTATCTATATGGGCAGTCTCTTGCATGCTTCCACAATGACAATCACTTTCATTTCTCCCTTTCATTTTCAGGGAATGCTTTTCACCCTCCTACCAATGAATTACTGGCTATACTTTCTTGATATATTACTACTCTGCTCTCCTATATGGTTATCTCTCTGAACCAGGTTTACCCTTCTTTTTACTGATGCCAGTCAGAAGTCCCATTCTACCAAGTTTGAACAATACCTATAAAATTGTCTTTTCTTGCTTGATTAACATTTTACATTCACTTTATTACTCATACAGTGGGTGTGTGAGTACATAGATAACTGAGGCATTAAGTATCATTTCTGACCTTCTTCCTTGTTTTTTCTGAGACAGTAGGCACTGCCTTAGCTCTGTTTTCTCTTCCTTAATTGTATGTGTATTCTACACAACTTCCAGAAATATGGTAGTTACTAAGAGCTCCCACTATGTCTCAATGAAGGCATTTCTTTTGAATGAATTGACTAGTCTATATCATTATCAACATCATCATCATTATCATTGACATTAGTCCCTGTTTGCCTGGACTCTTGCTCCTGGTTTCTTTTCTTTTTCCTCTTTTTTTTCTTTTGACTTTTTAATTTTTTTAACTTTCAGAAATAAAAATGTTGCCTACAAAAAAAAAAAAACCCACCAGTATAAAGAATTTCCATGTATCCTGCACTCAGCTTCTTCAAATGGTAACATCTTACATAACCGCTGTAACTAAAAATACTATTGGTAGAATATTATTAACTAATCTACAGATTATGTATCCAAATCTCACCAATAGTACCATCATGTCCTTTTTCTGGTCCAGGATCCAATCCAGGATCACACATGGTATTAACCTGTCTTTCTCCTTAGTCTCCTTTAATCTGTGACAGCTCCTTAGTCTTTTTTTTTCATGACCTTGATACTTTTGAGAACATCCAACTCCTTGAAGTATACCTGGTCATAGGCAACCAGGAGAGCTCCAGCTCACAGTGGATTCAGCAAAATATCAAGTCATGGCATGGAGTCACTCTTAAATGTATTTCACCTTCAGTAAAACTACACTTAAGCACCCAAAGACAGAACGGGCAAATTTTACGTAATTATTTGATCATCTTTTTGTGGAGAGTGAAATGTAACAGAACAGTAAATGTGGAGATCCTTGAAACAGTAAAAGAGCTTTGGAGTAGAATATGGCAGGCACATCATGCTCAATGGAAGTAGCAGATGTGGCCAAGGAAAGGTTAAAAAAGAAAAGGGTACATAAGTGATAGTGAGCTGGGTCAGAGTAATTAATATTTGAATAAAAATGTATTCATCAGAATGTCAAGAGTTCAGACTAGAAAGGTTTTGAATTGTATAGTGAAATGCATTCTAAAACCACCTCCCTCTAAACAAAATGTTTTGTTTTCACTGTTCATTCTCTCACCAGTAGAGGTAGAGGATTGGCTATCACTTTCAGAGAAGACACTCTACCGTTGAAACTGCACAGCAAGGTCATTTCTGTATCCAGCTGCATTTCTATTATAATCAACTAGTGAGAACCAAGTGGCCTCTCCAGAACACTGGTCAAAGATAGCCCCCAGGATCAACAAAGCTGGAGTGAAAATTTCTCTTCTCCAAACACGGACTGTGTGTGCTCATCACTTTGGATTGCTCGGGTTCATGGAAAGACTAATGAATTGCAAAGTATACTTAGAGGAAGAACCTAACATGCCCAGAGGAATCTTAGAGTTGGGTCCTTTAACAGGCAGATCTGGAGAAGGCGGGAGAGGGCAAGAAATTGAGTGGTATGCCATCTATGTTTTCAGTGTGCTGGGTGCCTAGGGCTCAGCTACAGTGGGTGTTTTCAACAGTTATTTTTGTAAACGTGGCTGTGATGACTTAGACATAGGATTTGTGAGGACACCTTCAGCTTCCATTCTGAGTCTGAGGAAGGGCATTCAAGCTAAAACGTAGGTTTTTAAGGGCATGTGTGGCAAACGTTTTCCCAGTGCAGAGATTAAGGGACTCAACAAGCCCTTGTCTCTTGACAACAATGGGTGTCAATCTAGTCCTGTTGATTCCTCTAAACTTTTCTAGGGATTAGCAATCTACTCAACGCAAGAGCACTTTACCTGAGCCCAGAGATGCAAATACCAATCTAGTTAATACAACCTCTTAACCTTAATGATATACCCTCTATGCTTTGGCTTCTGGCCCAAATAATTTCCCAACCCTCTAGCCCAGTCCTTTTGGATGCTCCTCTGCCAATTCCCCCAAGATCTTCGTTAAACTGCATTTGTAAACACGGGTCTGGGGCACGCGGACAGTGTCCCAGCTCTGCTGCTCCTCCAATTTCCCGCTTCACCGGCGAAGTTCCAGGCCAGGGCCAGACGTAGGGTGAGGAGAGTGAGACACTTGCCCGGGCGCCAAATGTTAGCGGACACCAAACAACTCAGGAATCAATGAATGATTCTTTTTAATGCACCACTTAAAAAATCCAAAGGAATGCAAAAATCCTTGATGAACGTCTCAAATTTCTGAATAAAGACAGGCTCTCTTCTTGCACTGGCAGGGCCCTGCCTCATTTGCCTCACTCTCACCCCAGCCTTGGGGCTCCAAGTAAACTTGATTTACAAAAACAGGCGACCGACCAGCGCGCCTCAGTTTATCTATATGAATTTTTAAAATATTGCATTCAATATGATTTCTCTTGACAACCAAATTTGGGTAGCGGGGGGGGGGGATGTTGTTCATTGGTTCTTTGGGATCCCCTTAAATACCGCGCCTCACTCTGGTCCAGACACACTGTGACCTCTCCCCCTCCGCGCCCCAGGGCCTCCCCCGGGGTCCCGCGTCCGGGTCTGGTACTCTGGGGCCGCCGCCTCCTCGGGTCAGGTCAGGTGCTGCTAGCAAGCCTGGGCGGTGCGGAGGGCGGTCCCTGCCCGACTCCACGGCCCCTCCCTCCGCGCTCTCAGCCACTCACCGGCCCCGCCGCCCCGCGCGCCGGTGCTCGGCGCCCGCCCCCGACGCCGGCCGCCCGAGCGCCGGCTCCCCCCTATATAAATCAGCCATTTGCTTCGCTCCGCCCCAGAGCCCCGGAGTCCAAGCCGGTTCCTCGCCGATATTTCAGTCGTCCGCTTACTCTTTCCTTCCAAGATGACAGATGCCGCCGTGTCCTTCGCCAAGGACTTCCTGGCAGGTGGAGTGGCCGCGGCCATCTCCAAGACCGCGGTCGCGCCCATCGAGCGGGTGAAGCTGCTGCTGCAGGTACGTCTCGGGATCCGAGCGCCTGACCAGGAAGTGGGGGGAGGGGCCGCGCGGGAAGCGGTGGTCCGGGGCCTGGGGGGAACCAGCCCTCGGGATCTGCCCGGGGAAGTGGCAGAGTGGGAGCAGGGGTGGCCGCGGGGTAGGACCAAAAGGCAGACTTGAGAGAGGTGTTTTAGTGATCTGAAGTTTGGGATCTCGGAAAGGGTCGGGGGCAGAGGGTGGGCGGAGGAAGACCAGGGCCTGGGCATCCCAGAGGCAGCGAACTCGGATGGGGCAGCCCGGGAGTCACTGGCTCCCGGGCCTTGGGGTCAAGGGCGAAGGCGCTGAAAAGAGGGACACCTGCCCGTACCGAGGACCTCAGGGTCGTGGCAAGGAGATAACAGCCTGGGGGAGGCCATGCGGCCGGTGGAGCGGCCTCGCAGCCGGCAGCGGCGCTCAGACCGGCCGGGCCGGAAGCCGGCGCCGGGAAGCGCGTGTCCCTTGTGCGTCCGCCCCCGCGCAACCGCCGGCGCGTCCCCGCGGCCTGGCGGCGCGCTCTGCTACTCCGGCTCTAGAGGGCGCGCCCGCACAGGCTGGCGGGTGGTGGCCCTCGGGTCACCTCCAGGAGAGGGGGACCCGAGCGGAAGGGAAGCTGCTCCCGGGGACCTGAGGCGAAGGCCACGGTCACCAGGGTGACCGCCCCTGACGTGGGACTCGCCCTAATGCTTCTGAACCAGGGTCTGAGATAATGACCTTTCTCCCAGGTCTAAAGGTCACGGCTCCGCTTGAGGGTGGCACCTCCTCACCCAAAGGGGTGGAGGCTTAATGCTTCTATCTGTGACAGCCTCAGAAGGTTAGGAGGGACCCACCTGTGGAACACAGAAGACTAAACTTGGGGCAGGCAGGAGCCAACTAACCTTTAAGGGTGTCCGTTGAGATGCCATATTCTCTTCCTTTCTCGTGATTATCACTCTTTCTGTTGGCCTTCTTGTCCGTCAGGTGCAGCATGCCAGCAAGCAAATCACTGCAGATAAGCAGTACAAGGGCATCATAGACTGCGTGGTTCGTATCCCCAAGGAGCAGGGAGTTCTGTCCTTCTGGCGTGGTAACCTGGCCAATGTGATCAGATACTTCCCCACCCAGGCTCTCAACTTTGCCTTCAAAGATAAATACAAGCAGATCTTCCTGGGTGGTGTGGACAAGAGGACCCAGTTTTGGCGCTACTTTGCAGGGAATCTGGCATCAGGTGGTGCCGCCGGGGCCACATCCCTGTGTTTCGTGTACCCTCTCGACTTTGCCCGTACCCGTCTAGCAGCCGATGTGGGCAAAGCTGGAGCTGAAAGGGAATTCAGAGGCCTCGGTGACTGCCTGGTTAAGATCTACAAATCTGATGGGATTAGAGGCCTGTATCAAGGGTTTAACGTGTCTGTGCAGGGTATTATCATCTACCGAGCTGCCTACTTCGGTATCTATGACACTGCCAAGGGTAAGTTTGCCCATGGGCTTCATAACTAACTGTCCATATGAGATGGTTTAAAGGGTTGTGTGAAGGCAGCCAGGGTCACCCCATATGGCCCTTGGTGTGCAGAGGAGATGTTGAGGGTGGGAGGGGGGGACGTGGGAAACAAGTCAGGAAGACTCTGCTTACTGGTAAAAGTGTCTCTTTCCTATTCTCAGGAATGCTTCCAGATCCCAAGAACACACATATCTTCATCAGCTGGATGATTGCACAGTCGGTCACAGCAGTTGCTGGGTTGACTTCCTATCCGTTTGACACTGTGCGTCGCCGCATGATGATGCAGTCAGGGCGCAAAGGAAGTAAGTTCCACTGGAGCAGAAGATACAGATGTGGGCATGGCACATGGGCACAGACCAGCCATGCCTGCCTTTGAAAATGGCAGTCTGTTGAAATCCCAGCTGGGGTTGATTGGTCTGCATCCACTGCACAGTCTCCTTTCAGTGGGCCTTTTGGGTGCCTGTGCCCAAGAGGGCTTGCCTGGTGTCAAAGGTTAAGGCCAGCAGGTTGTCTGCAGCCCCCTATTGTCCTTTAGTCACCATATTAAGATTGTAGTATTGGCCACACTAATGTGTAAATGTTGCATTTTTTAAAGCTGATGATAACTCTTAGAGGTGGGGTGCTGGGTTAGTCTAGTTAAACATAAGGACTTTTTTCATCAGCCTCGGGTCACCAACCCTTTGTCTTTGTCCTTTGCAGCTGATATCATGTACACAGGCACGCTTGACTGCTGGAGGAAGATTGCTCGTGATGAAGGAGCCAAAGCCTTTTTCAAAGGCGCGTGGTCCAATGTTCTCAGAGGCATGGGCGGGGCTTTTGTGCTTGTCCTGTATGATGAAATCAAGAAGTTCACCTAAGTTATTTCCTAGTTTTTCTCCTGTGACTAGGCATGTTGTATTATATAACATATCTTGAGCATTCCTGACAGACTGTTAGCTGTCTATTTATCAATGGCAACTATTTACTGGTTGAAAATGGGAAGCAATAATATTCACCTGACCAGTTTTCTCTTAAAGCCATTTCCATGATGATGATGGGAACCAATTAATTTTTTATTTCAGTCACTCCTGGCAAATAAAGTTGAAGAAATAAAAAATACCTGGAATAGTTTTGTTTGTGGTTTATTTTCATTTAAAAGTACATTTGATAATTTAGTAAGGGCTACATTTGAGTAAATGCTGCCTGTTTAATAAATGCTGCAGTATATCCTGAGGTGACAGAGCTTTCTTCTAAAACCAATCTTTAGCCATCCACTTAGCAAAGAATAGCTTGGCTGTGTGACCCATCGACATTCCAGACCCAGAGCAACCAAAAACTGTTGGTCCATTGCCTGTGGACAGTCATAGCTGATGAGCTTTCTCTAAAAAGCTCTCTGGACCCACCTTTCCTATCTTGTGCTTATTAATGAAGAAATACTAGCTGAATTTTACACTTGAATTTCATCTCATTTCATGATAAAATTCATTCCATGAGTTTCATTTAAACAAAAGTGTTATCAGGTGATGCTAGTGTTAGTCCCTCAGTCATGTCCAACTCTTGACTCCATGGACTGTGGCCCACCAGGCTCCTCTGTCCATGGAATTCTCCAGGCAAGAATACTGGAGTGGATAGCCATTCCCTTCAGGGGATCTTCCTGACCCAGGGATCAAACTCAGGCCTGTATTACAGGTGGGTTCTTTACTGTCAGCCACCAGGGAAGCCTATAAAGGTGGTAACAGTTACCAGTTTTTGTCCAGTTGCCATCCCTCCTCCATCTTCACCTGTCGCAAGTCAATTTAATCCTGTTCAAAGTAGAGGATTAGAACTGGCATAGTTAGGCAGTGCTGAGATGGCAGTGCTGTTAAAGATTATGGAGAGAGCTGCCACGAACTCAAATCTCACTTTACAAAAAGGAAACCGCATCTACATTTTGGCTGGCATTTTAATTAGCCCAGTTAATGGAGGATGTGTGTTTCTTTTGGAAAAGTCCTTCCTTGGAATCCACATGAGAATGTGTTTGCAATTTCTGCAGCTCTTGTAGCCTCAGAAACCCAGGGATTTTACCTGGAACATGAGGTTTGTAGGAAGCACCATGGCTGGCAAACCACAACAGTCAAAGTAGAACCACTTGCACAGGTGAAAGTTCCTGAGGAATGCGACACACACTAGCATGTTTTATCTGCCACTCGTAGATAGGGTCTGTGTGGCAGGCATTATTCCCACAGGATCCTAGAGTTTTTTGTTATGTGCCACCTGGCCAAGCACCCGAGTCAACACAATGTACACGTATCAAGTTATATGCCTTAAATATACACAATGTTTATATATAATGGATTTATCCCTGACCTTCAGTGATAGCTACAATAAAAAGTATCTTACTAAAGTTGCTTTAAAAAAACCCACAAAACTACTGGTATCAAGCCTGGATTATGCCACAACTGTGCTGTTGGGGAAGTTAATTTCAAGCCTCAGTTTTCCTCATTTATAAAATGATAATAATGCCTGCCTTTGAGAGTTGTTTCAAGGATTAAATAAGGAGATTCCGTTTTGCTCCCTGGGTCAGAAAGATCCCCTGGAGAAGGAAATAGCAACCCACTCCAGTATTCTTGCCTGGAGAATTCCATGGACAGAGGAGCCTGGCGGGCTACAGTCCATGGGTCACAAAGAGTTGGACACGACTGAGTGATTAACACTACCACCACATCTACCATAGAACATACATAACGTTGTAAGTGGTAACTATGATAATTATTAAGAGACTGAAGATTTCAGGGGCTCCAAAATCAGAAGTACCTGGATTTGAATCCTAGCTCTGCTGCTTACTTAACTGTATGGCCTTGGGCAAGTCACTTATGCTGGGTCTCAGTTTCCTCATCTGTAAAATGTGGATATAACAGTGCTAGCCATATTTCCTTGGGGTCTTGGGAGTGAGAGTTAAATAACATAAAGCATGTAAAGCAATCAATGTAGTGCCCGGCATCTAGTAAGCTCTCTGATGTGACTTTTTCATAATTAGACATCCATTTTGTGTAATGAAGATCTGTCCAAGCAGAGAACAACTTAAGAATGAACTCAAACCCATTTCTCTTTTCTCTGCAACAGCCTAGATATACTATGTTGTGTAGGATTTATATAAAATAAACTTCAGATTGGGTCTTTTTTCAGAGAATTTGATCCTGAATGGGGATAAGAGGCTCTTCACTTAGGGCTGAAAACCATAATACAAGAGAACCCAAGCCCCCTTTATGGTTATTACAATAGATGTGGACTCACTGAGCTGGCAGCTATTAAAATAAACCTAGGACCAAGCGTTAATGATCAGAAAGAAAGAAGTGGTGCTTCCTACAATTGGGTGGCTGACATAGATGAGGTGTGTTTTTTTTTTTCCCCTCGCTCTTTCTATTCTTGTTGTTCAATGATTTTTGAAATTTAATTTAAAGACAAAGTGGTTTTAATCTCTCCAAGCTGTGCAGGATAGTGCTATAGAATTCATTATGTCCATTATGCTCATGTGAACATTGATAGTACACAATCTTAGCAACCCCCTAATTTATGCCATTGTTTTGTTACTATTCAAAGCCTAACAGAATCCGTGAAGCCCGATTCCAGGTGAGAGAGCCAGTATACAGGTCAGCTTGCACACAGCCTCGCTCTCCATTCCAGGGGCCACTCGGCTCAGTCACTGGTAGCAGTGCTCCGGGTGCTCTGACCGCCGGATAAAGAAACCAGGGGTGTCTTCCCACAGGGGCAGTTGTTGTGGATGGTAAGTCATTTAAGCCATTATTTGTGTATTAAAAGAGATGTGGATATGTTAGCAAGTCTATTGCACAATTTGAATGCATTTTAAAGCTGTAGAAAGAGTTCTGGCACTGCCCTCAGACCCCAGGGGGAACCCTTTCAGCCTCCTCTGCTATTACGGATACTAAGGTACAAAAAAATTTTAAAGTACTGCCGTGCCGGATACTAGATTTTCAAGGGTCCGTGTTCCTGCGGTACGTTTCCTTTTTCCTAGGAGGTTTGTAAGCATAGTATTTCTAATTTGTTTTTTGGGTTTTTAACACAGTTTGTATCTACATGGTCCTCAAAGTTTAACAGTAAAGATATAATATGAAAAGTAAGCATTTCCTCTGCCCCATCCCTAACCCCTGTCTTCAAAAGTAACCATTAGGAACAGTTTCTTGTCTATTCAGACAAAAAAATTGTAATGCATATTGTTGTGAGAGTAGCTGATTTGTTTTTCATCTGAATCCTATTCTGACGGCTTGGATTCAAAATGGCATGATTCTTTTAGACCGGTGTCAGGCTCTGGGGACCAGGACTTACAGATGCTGTTGGAGGCAGGAGGGTGGGGAAGGGGTAGTTTCTGGATTCTGAGCAAGGATTTCTAAATGTGATCCTTTATTAAAACCTTAAAAGGAAGCCAGTATTTTCCTTTGTGGTTTTAGCTTTGGTTGCTGAGTGACCTGGGGGCAAGTCACTTTTCACATCAGAACCTTAATTTTTCCTTTAAAGTTCCTTCCAGTTGAGATGTTCTCTGACTCCATCATTTTTACATAACGCAGAATCAGTGAAAGGACTGGGATTAGGTGATTTAATCCTCCCCGAGAACATTTTAAAATATCGAACACAGTCGTAAGTGAATAGTCTCTGACTCAGAACAGTCATTTGCAGACTGTGTGGGTGGGTTGGTGTTGGCAAGTAAAATTACAAATGTAAAGATTTACATTAATTTCGAGACCAAGAAGCTGAGCAACAAAATTACAGCTTGGAGTTTGGGTCAAAGGAGGTCTGATTTACCTCAAAATAGTTAATATCCATCTTTTCAAAGCCTCATCTTATTATCTATAATATGCACTTTGGTATGATAGTGGAGATTTATTTGAACAACAAATACTGGATGCTACAATTTCTGGACACAAAAAAAGTACCTTGTATTCCACTCAAAATTTTTGGAGGCGCTTTCCCATAATTTCAGCCATTTATTTGGTTTAAGTGCAGGTGAACAAGTTCAGATGCATGGTGCTCTTCTTAGCCAAAGGCTTAAAAGAGCCTTTGGTATCTCAGCAACAAATATAAACAGCGTTCAAGTGACAGATTGGGCAGTATTTTCGCTATACCCTCTTCAGAGACACAACTGAGTTACAGGCTAAAAGTATTAATCCATGACTGTCAGTTGAAGAGAGGTCCCCATCCTGGGATTTCATTTCCTTGAGTGACTTTTGTAATGAGGGGAGGAAATTTAGCACCGTTGAGATTTAAGGGAACTTCTGGGATCTAATCACAAGACACATTTTACCATCTCTAATGTTTTCACTCCCACAATGGAGATGATTGTGGCCATAAAGACATAACGAGGGCAAAGTCTTTGCTAGACTGCTATTGACAGATCAACTTCCTAGGGTTTCGTGTTTGGGAGTGCAAAGGGAAATGCTTGTCTAAATGAGCTTCCAATGCCCTGCTGGGCGAGGAGCAAATGTACTCTCTCCTGATGGAGAGAGACTTGCCGAGAGCCTAATGATGCTTCAGCCTTGAAGCCACCCATTGCATGGGCCCCTTCCCAGCCCTCGGAGGTGCCACAGCAATATATTCATTTGGTCATTGGGTTTTGTAAAATGTTCAAAAGATATGTTTGTGTTTTTTAAAAAGGGACACCCAAATAATATAATTATATAAACTGATATCTCCACAAAACCTGCATCTACGCCTGCTGGTGGAGCTGGAATAGATGAAGGAATTTGGAGGCAACCCTGTACATGAAGGCAGAGGCATCACCCAGGTCTGGGACTTCCTTGTCACCTGGTCTCCTCACTGCTCCCCATCTTCTTGCCCAGGACTTGCTCATAAGACTCTTCTGGACTGGAGGTCTCATTTTCTTTTTTTCTTTTCTTTTTTTTAACTCAAGTATAGTTGCTTTGAGGGCTTCCCTGGTGACTCAGATGATAAAGAATCTGCCTGCAATGCAGGAGACCCAGGTTCCATCCCTGGATGGGGAAGATCCCCTGGAGAAGGAAATGGCAACCCACTCCTAGCATTCTTGCCTAGAGAATTCCATGGACAGAGGAGCCTAGAGAGCTACACTCCATGGGGTTACAAAGAGTCAGGCACAACTAAGCAACTAACACACACACAACACACATTGTTGCTTTACCATGTTGTTAGTTTCTGCTGAGGTCTCATTTTCAAAGACCAAACTTTCTCATTTGACAGCTATCCAATTTTTACCTAACTGCTTTCTGCCTCAGTTTCCCCATCTGTCATACACAGATAACAACAGTACCTACCTCATGAAGATTAACAGGGTTAATATGTGTAAAGTGCTTAGAACAATGTGGACACCTGCTTTACACAATTTTGCTGTTATTATGACTGTTACTGGGCTTCCCTGGTAGCTCAGTGGTAAAGAATCTGCCTGCCAATGCAGAAGACATGGGTTTGATCCTGGGTTGGGAAGATCCCCTGGAGAAGGAAATGGCAACTCACTCCAGTATTCTTGCCTGAGAAATCCCATGGACAGAGGAGCCTGGTGGGCTACAGCCCATGGGTCACAAAGAGTCGGACACGACTTAGCAACTAAACAATAACAACGGCTGTTACTGTTTTATTGGAATGCCTTAAATGAGTTTTGTTTCATCCATGGGAGACTGATGTAATGGACTTATCCCTGACCTACGGATTTCTAAAACAGTCGAGAAAATGCCACATGTCCCATAGAAAGTGAATCTCTCTCTCTCTCTCTCTCACACACACACACACACACAAAGAAAGAAAAGGTTGTAAAGAAAAAAACACTTCAAATGCACTGAATAGGAACATGTGGTTATGTTGGTAATCCTGAACTCTTAAGTTAGAGCACTTATTTTGCAATTCTGGTTATTCAAGGGAGCAGAGGCCAAAAAAAATCCATCCTGCTTCACACCCAGACCCCCACTGCCCTGCTGGCTCAGGAGTGCTATGTGATCACCAGCGTTCCCTTTGTTCTTACAGTATTTCAAGGAATCCACGAGGTCCTTGCCTGATTACCCAAGTCTATGATGTGACTCCCTAGGGAAAGAAGCTGCTGGGGAGAGGCAACACTGAGACCTTTGGAAGCAAAAGATCTCCTTTCACTTTTGCAATTCAGTTCAGGAGTCAAGAGTCCCTTTATTATAAAATCTGAGCCTTGTAGTGAGCTGACCCTAGAAGTGAAAGTCAGAGGCCGGGGGCTTGGACTTCTGGGTAAAAGCGTGCTGCTTGCCAGTTAGGATAGAAAGCTGGGAGTTTGGCCACTGAAATTGTAATCCCACTTCAGCACCATGCTTCCCTGTCTCTCAGGTCACATCAGAGCTCATCATGGATTAGTGCCTCAGTCTGTCTATCAGGAAAATTGGAGATCAACTTTTCTTGTTTGGGTTACAATATCATTTTCATTTATTTATTTGTTTTTGGCTGGATCTCTGTTGCTGTGCATGGACTTTCTCTAGTAGTGGCATGCAGGGGCTACTCTCTGGTTGCAGTGCTCAGGCTTCTCATTATGGTGGCTTTTCTCATTGTGGAGCACAGGTTCTAGGGTGCACTGGTTTCAGTAGTTGGGGCACACAGGCTTTGTTGCCCCACAGCATGTGGGATCTTCCCCAACCAGGGATCAAACCTGTGTTCCCTGCATTGGCAGATGGATTCTTGACCACTGGATAACCAAGAAAGTCCCCATTTAAAAAAATTTTTAATTGAAATATAGTTGATTTACAATGTTGTGTTAGTTTCAGATGTACAGTAAAGTGATTCAGTTATACACACACATATGTGTTTGTGTGTGTGTGTTTTTTAACAGTATCAGCTGCAACATCTTTTCTTAAATCTTCTACCAAGGGCTGTGACTCTTTTCAGAATTTCTAGAGCTAGACAGATTGGATTGTTAAGCCTGCTTCTGCTGAGTAAACAATCAATACAACCAAATAGTATGATTTCTCTAAAACTACAGAAGCACGATCATAACTAATTATTTTGACCTCCTATATGCCAATGTTGTGCTATTCACTTTGCCTGGATTAACTCTCCTGATTCTCTCAATAGTCCTGAGAGGTAGGTATTATTATAAGCTCCATTTTACAGCTGATGAAACTGAGGCCTTAAGAGGTGAGGTAACGCACTCTGAGCTGTCCTTGACTTTCAAAGAGAACTTTAAGGTGAGCCTGTCCTACTATTTATTTTGAGTCATGATATATTAAAATATGAAAACTGACTAGTTTCAACCACAGGCAACCACTTGACAAATATTAAATAGAAACTGTAATAACCAAAGCACTGTTTACACAGTTCATTTTGAGAATATGAGTTATTTACTATTCCAGCCAATTTAAGAATTATTGTTCAAGAATAATTACTTTAACCTAAAGCTACATTTGATTTATTCAAATTTCTTTAACTTTTTCAGGACAGATCCTCCTTTTAAAAGAAGGCTCTTAGCAAGGAATGCTGAGCCCCCTACTAAGGTTACTTGCCTGTGGCGGGGGCTATTGTGTTATTGAACCATTGGGTAAGGCTTAACCCAACTAACACAACCCCAAGACCAGGTGGTGTTTGGCGCCCCCTCACCTCTTGCCAAGGGTGGGGTGCAGGTCTCAGAAAAATGCTGACACCAGGGCGCTGGTCTATTTTAGCTGATCAAACCATCTATGGAGAGACAGTAACTTGTGCCTTTTGTTCTGCTACATCCGTGCATGCTCCAAAGTCCCAAACCAAACCATTTGCCATTCCCTCACCAGGTGTTCTTGCTCATATTTCTAAGATTTGATGTACTATTATTGCAGGAAAACCACAACCTAAAAGGTGTGAGGTTTGTTTTATTCAGGGACCTTTTTGAGGACCATACTCAAGGAGATGGCCTCTCAGATAGCTCCTAGGAAATGCTCCAGAAAGGCAAAGGAGGAGCCAGGATACAATGGAGTTTTTGCTGGGGAAAAAAAAATATTGTCAAACATCAAAGATTACTGCTAATTACAAAAAAAACAGACATCTCAAGTTAATGATTGTAGCACTTTTGTATGTATAGAAGATGCAAGAATCTGGGCTCATTGAAGTTTTTCCTCAGATATGCATCTAGGGTTGGTATCTTCTTTTTCTCCATTCTGAATTCCTCCCCCAGGGCACACTATGTTAATGTGGGAGGGTGGCAACTGCAGTGGCTGATGGCTCGATGGCAGGCAACATTCTTTGTTTACTGAAATGGAGAGCAGTTTTGTCCAGTTACTCGCTGCCCCGCCCCCCGCCCCACCCACAAGCTGCCTTTCCCTGCCTCTCTGCCAAGGCACAGTCCTTCAAGACCCAGTTGAGATCACCCCTTTTTCCACAAGTCTAACCAGACTCCACTAGCCAGTGCTTGCTGCCCTTTCCTCTGAACTGCTAAAGTAGTCTATTTATGCTCAATTCATGGTTGTATCCCCAGTGCCTGGAATAGTGCCTGGCACATAGTAGGTATTCAAGAAATAATTAAGTGAATGAACTCTAATGTTTGTGTCATTGTATAATGACTAAGTATTTGTCTGGCCCCATTAGGGACTGTGTCTTGTTCCTCTTTACATTTCTAACATGGAGCAGAAAACTTTGTGTGGTAAATGTCCATTAGAGGGAGAAATGAATGAACGTGTGAACTTTGCTCCTTGGTTATTGATCTGCAGGAGTAAATTTTGACTGGATCCAGCCTCTTGCACCCTGAGAACAACTCTGCAGTAATATGGTGCATTGGGCCTTCTTGACTGGCATCTATTGTTTGCCCAGCTCCTGGGCTTAGAGGGAGACTCTGGATACAGTAGGGATTGGGGAATCACCGTGTTCCTGTATTGCTGCTATGTGGTCCATGCTAGAGCCAGGGCCTTGGAAACCCCCCTTCCCCAAATCTATGTGAAAAATAGATATGACTCCATAGCAAGTGCCCCTAGCTTCCTGGGAATATATGCTGCCTATTCGATCATGAACCCCAAACACGGATCCCTCCATTAAGTAAATACTTGATGGATATCTGGTTGTGATGGTGACAGTGCTGAACACTGACTGTCACACAACATGACTCAGGCCACTCCAAGGGGAGAGAAATAGGCATGTTACTGGGGCACCTGAGGACGCTGCCATCAGAGCTGTACTGACTGCACACCCACGTGATATATTAGGGCTGATTAGACCAGACATACTCCTGTGCCTGGGCCTGATGTTCCCAGCTTCCAAGACAGCCCTGGCCACAGAAAGCCGAAGAGAACCCTAGAGTGAAGGTGACCCTCTGATCTACTCTGAAGGCAAGTGGGTTTGCTCCCTGTTTTGAAAGTGGGTGGGAAGCCCCCAGGGATTCTGTCTCTTATTGCTCACCCATTGTCACTTCTTGAGCTTTTTATCGTGGGCCACTCTTCCAGTGGTGTATGGGTTCTCTTATTCAATCCTTTCAGCTGCTTTTTGATGCAGGTGCTGTGATTACCATTTTCCAGGTGAGGATAACTGAGGCAAGCCACATATGTTTGTAAATAGCACCTGCAGCTAAAAACCCTGAAAGCAGAGCTCCACCCCTCACGTAAGTGAGGGCCAGGAGATGATGTGGTTCCTGGAAAATGACCAGGGAGACCCGAGGAAGGAGAGTGGTATGAAGGGAACCATCCGCCTGGGTGGGGAAGGACCTGATGTCTGCTGCGTCAGGAGACGCCTTGGTGTAGTGGTTAGAGGATGGCTCTGCTTCTTTCCAGGTGTGAGGCCAGGAGGTGGACAAGGTACTAAGTTCTCAGTGCCTTAGCTTGCTCAGCGGTAAACTAGGGTCAAGAACAGAACTGTTGTGCGGGTTAAATGAGTTAGTACTTACGAGGCTCCTGAAACTGAGCTGGGCACAGAATTTGTGCTTAGATGTTAAATGACCACGGGGTTCTCTGGAGACCGCAAGCCTCGTCCGTTTAGGTGCCGGATTTTTCAAGGGAAACATTGTAGTGGGTGCTCTCGGCGTGTTAGCGACAATAGTCTTTGCGGCGGATGGGGAGTGGAGGGAGTAGCAGAGGGAGATGCCCCCTCCTGCCACGGAGGCGACCGCAGGCAACTAAGAGAGAGGAGGGGTGGGCACGCCCTGAGGGGAAAACGAGGCTGTCGTGGGTCTGATGGCGACTGAAAGCTGCTGGAAATGCAAGGCTGGCTGACAGATACAGGCTGGGAGACCGGCCGCGCAGCCGCCGCCGCGACCAATGGCGAATTCGCCTCTCCGGGCTCAGTAGCCTCCTCGCAGCTGCCTGCAGAGGGCGCGCTGCGTTTCTGCTCTGCCGGACACTGCTGCCTGGGTCGGGGCTCGGGGGGGTTGCGACGCCCTCCACGCCGGCTGCTCCCCACTCAGCTTGGGCCAGCCCACTTCCTCCAAGTATCCTGCTCTCACCACTGTGGCCACACTCTTCCCCCCCTGATCCCCCAAAGCATCATCCACGCTTGCATAATTTAGAGCTCAGATATGTGCCTGGCTCGCTAAGTGTGTCTGGTGTACTGGGAAGTCTTGGCTCCACAACAGTATCAGAAGGGTTGAAATATCAGCCCTCCTCATCACCACACGCGGCCCCTGGCACACTGGTAGCCACAGAGCGAGTGCCCAGAGAACACTTGACTCACCTCCATGAAGTCCCACTGTAATGACTCCCCAGGGGAGTGTCGGGGTCCTCGATGTCAGAGCACGGAGGTGGCAGAAGGGGCGCCTAGCCGGATGTCTGCGTGTCCTCACTTGACACCTGAGCCTTCGCTAACCGGGTGGGACCTGTATAGCCCTCCTCCAGAGGCAGTGAGTGCCTTGTGCAGAGGAAACCGGTGTATGGGAAAGCCCACTGATAATGGAAATATCTGTTGAGTCCCAGCTTCAGTGCAGAGCACCGTGCACAGCACCCAGGACACAGACATGTAAACAGGGTCCTTTTCCTCATGGGAGGCAGCGTGGAAAAACGGAAACAAGAGATTTAGAGTCAGAAAATCGCCACACACTCACTGTGTGACCTTGGTCACTTCTCTGAGCCTCAGTGTCTTCATCTGTATCTCTAAGAGAATCTGGAATGGAAAGGCATAGGGGTGGTCAACAAGTATGGTAGCCAGACCTATAGTATTTCCACTTTCATGAGGAGAATATATTTATTAAGTAATCTAAATTACCATTTCTAAGTCAAAAAATAAAATGGAAGTGGTAGCGTTTTGTGACAATCAAATGATAAATTATTTATGAAAACTTTTTGTTAATTCAAAGATGCTCCACAAAGGTTTATCACTTTCTGCATGGCTAAAAATACATAGTAGGTGCTCGGATAAATGCTTCTTGAGGAGTGAAAATGTTTCCCATTATGAGATGAACAGTCAAGTTGTTACAGAGTCCAAGCTAGCTCAACCCGCTGCATGACAGGCCAATGAATCCAAGAGATGAGGTGTTGAGGCAAGGAAGAGACTTTAATTGGGGAGCTGGCAGACCTGAGAAGATGGCAGGCTAGTGCCTCAAAATAACCATCTTATTGGGGTCTGGATGCCAGGTTCTTTTATAGATCAGAGATGAGGGGAGGTGAGGAAGCAAAGTAAAAAGGCCATTAATCTTGCAAACATCTCCTAGAATGGCAAGCCTCAGGCAGGGGATGTGTTAATTTCTTCCTTCCTGCACAGGTGGACAGGGTTCTGAACAAAGGCACTTTAGTTTAACAGTCAGGCAGAGGGGCAGGATTCTCTGAGGCAAACCATTCTGTATGATTAGCAATGAAAAGCAAGTCAAAGAAACAGTTCCAACATGGAGTCAGAATTGGCTTCCTCCCTGCAACAAAGTCAGGGTTACAAGATCCATGCATAAATGTGGAAGTTAAGGATACAAGAAGGTCTTGCATGTGTCCAAGTGACTTGTTCAGATGGTAAGTGTTGAATGACACCAGCAATCACTATGGGTGGATGGTCAGGCAAGGCTCCCCAGCAGGCACGAGACTCAGACTTGAGATCAGCTTTGAGGATTGGATTGGATTTTGGTAAAGAAATACAAGGCAGATCATCTAGACAGAGGAATGGCCTGAGTAAAGGTGCAAGGCAGGAAGGAATGAATGGTTGCAAACTGCAAGTGCCAGAGGGTAGTTTTTTGCTCACTAGTGTATCCCCAGTGGTTAGCACAGTCCTTGGCACATAGTGTAGTAGAATCTTGGTAAGTGTGGAGGGAAGGGAGGAAGGGAGGGAGGAAAGAAGGAGGGGTGGAAGGAAGGGAGATGAATGAATTTAGCCGAGTGGAGACCAAAGCTTCCCACACCTCACAAGTCAGAAGAGACAAATAGAGATTAGAGGGACACAGACTTGTCTAACATCTCTGAGACTCATTTTCCATTCTGATAATAATACCTCGCAGAATTGTCCTGAAGATTCAAGGACAGAATGTGTATAAAGTGCCTGTGGCAACCCTCAGAAACTGTTGGTGGACATTGTGATTCCAGCCCTGAGGATGGAACAGATTTCTAAGGAGCACTTTGTGTACAATAGGCCATCAGTCAGTAATTTCGGCTAAGAGAAAGGTTGGGGATTTTGAATTTGAACCCTGTTGGCAGCGCGAACCTCCTATGCAAAGTGGGGTGAGGCGAGGGCTGCAGGGCGGGAGGGGAGGAGGTGCAGGTGTGGAGACTGCTCTAACTGGCAGGGGATTAGGACCAGCTAGGGCGGGGGCAGTGGAGACGGAAGGAACGGAATGATGGGAAAAGGAGCAGGAAGGGGACTTGTTATTTTTGAAAGGAGACTGCTGAGAGCTGGCTGCAGACTAAAAGGGGAGACAGGTATGAGGTCAGAAAGATGCAGAGACCTGCTAAGTGGGTTTTACTGCAAAGTGCGAGGAACCCGGTGCTGTTGGGAGCCCCAGTCAGAGTAGAAGAACCCAGAAGGCTCAGAAGGGCTTCTGTTGTCCCTGGTCAGTGAACATCACCAGTTCCCAGGCCCTGCACGATTTTCAGACAATGGTATTTTTCCAGGAATTTTACAGACTGCGTCTGTTTTCCTCTCTTCTTCTCCCCAAGTGTCATAGGAGCACAGTCCACAAGGGGGCAGATGATGTCTGGCAGAATCTGGTTGCCGTTGCAGTGTAGTGATATTAAAAGGTGATCTTCCCGCGTAAATAGCCCAGCTGTCCAAACAAGCACAAGCACGAACAGGATGTCGGTGTCATTTATTTTCCCTGCCTCATTAGCTGCACTGCCAGAGATGTGCAGTGTGATGTGGCCACGAGGTGAGCAGCAGGACGCCACGGAGCCATTGCCTGACTTCAGGGGAGTCATTGGTTATTGCTCACACTTGCCGCTGCCTCCTGCTTCTAGCTCCTGTCTGCCTTGCTGTTTGCATCTCCCTCTCAGAGCTAAATAGAAGCAGAGGCTGATGCCCAGTGGGGTGTGATGGTGAGAGCAGAGCTCCTGCAAACTGAGATCAATTGGGCAACTGCCCACTCCAAGCAGAGCCCAGGACTGGGTGTTTGGAGGAAAAATCCGGAAGAAACAAAAGACTCCTTTAACGAACTGAATCTAATGGAAGAGAACAGGTAAACTCACATTCGTTCAAAGAATGGCTCTGGGATCCGAGAGACCTAGGTTCAGATCCAGGTCTACCACTTTTTAGCTCTATGTCCTAGGACAAGACATTTAATTTCCCCGAGTCTTAGTTTCCTCATCTGGAAAATGGGGAGAGTAATTGTTATTGCACCTGTCTTATAGTGTGGCTGTGGGATTTCAATGAGATAATGTGTAAATGAAAGAAAGTGTAACAACAGCTCTCAATGAATGTTAGCTGAAGTCCTTGGGATTTTTGTGTTGTTTTCTTTTGTTTTTGTCCGGTTGGTTTTTTTTTGACTGCACCACGTAGCATATGAAATCTTAGTTCTTTGACCAGGGATCAAATCCATGTCTCCTGCAGTAGAAGCATGGATTCTTAACCACTGAACCACTAGGGAAATCCCCTGAAGACTTTCTTATTGTTAATGGTAATAAGAAAGCAATGGGCTACATATTGAATACAGAAAAACCTTGGAAGACACAATGGCAGGTGCATAGGAGGTAGGTATTGTGAGTCTTTGAAGGTGAAGAGGCAGGGGTGGTGAGAGCAGAGTGGGGAGGGCATTCCAGGAAGAGGTAAAGAGTGGATGTCCTCAGACTTGGTGGGCGAGTTCACAGATTGGCCCACTGTGTCTGTGCTAGCAAAGACAGGGCTGCTGCCCTGGGGTTGGTGCAGCAGGATCCTCTGGCCGGCCTGGGAGGCAGTTGAGTCCTTACCTCAGCAGGAAGAAGCCAGGGAAGAGATATGAAGGAAAGAGTGTCTCCAGTGACTATTGCTAGAAAAGTCTCTTGGTGTCCAGCCTCAGCATGTTAGAAGATGAATGCAAATCCATGAGAGTAAGTCTATTAGTCTGGGTTCTCCAGAGAAACAGAATGTGTGTATATATTATAATAGACATTGGCTCATGTGATCCCCGGTGACTCAGATGGTAAAGAATCTGCCTGCATTGCAGGAGACCCGGGTTCAATCCCTGGGTCAGGAAGATCCCCTGGAGAAGGAATGGCTTCCCACTCCAAGTATTCTTGCCTGGAGAATTCCATGGACAGAGGAGCCTGGTGAGCTATAGTCCATGAGGTCACAAAGAGTTGGACATGACTGAGCGACTAACACTTTTTCACCTTCATGTGATTATGGAGGCCAAGAAGTCCCAAGACCTTCCATCTGCAAACTGGTGATGTAACTCAGTTAGAGTCTTAAGACCTGAGAGCCAGGTCAATGGCATAAGTCTAGGTCCAAGTCTAAAAGCCCAAGAATCAGGAGTATCCGTGTCTGAGCCCAGTAGAAGATGGACAAATCAAAAAGAGTAAATTTGACTGTTTTTTCTGCCTTTTGTCCTTTTTGGTAGGAGGGTGGGGGACCCTCAACAGATTGGATAATGCCCCCCTACACTGGGGAGGGTTGCCTTCTTTACTTCTACAACTGATTCAAACACTAATCTCTTCCAGAGACACCCTAACAGACACATCTAGAAACAATGTTTCACTAGCTATCCCTCAGCCAAGTCTACACAGAGACTTGGAGAGCAAGTCTAAGAAGGAGAAGAGTCCCAGGGACTGTCTGCCTGCAGGAGTACCCACTGTGGGACTAAACCGAAAATACAGAATAAGGGAGTCAGAAAGTTTCTTTGTTCTGAATCCTAAATGCGCATCTACAGTTCCCAGGTGATGACCAAACGGGACCTAGAAGTTGGCTTCTCGCCCACAAAAGCCTCAGCTATCAGCTACAAAATGCTCATCCCCAGGCAGTACCCTCCCCACCCCAACCCAGGGGCAATAAACTGGAAAGAGCTCTTGGCATTTTTTAGTCCCTGGGGCCTGGTCTAAAGGCTTTCATTTCCATGCTGATCTTATAAAGAGATCTTTTTTCAGGCCCTGATTCAGGGCCAGCTGAGCTGGGCTCATTTCCTGTCTACGGAAATGGTATGCACCCACATAACCCTTGGGTGCCTAGGCCCTTGGAGGAAAGCCTTGGCCTAAATAGCCCCAAACAAGAAATCACAGAAAAACTTTTATATTTAACTTTAGGATATCATAAGTGATTTTTTGGCAGCACACTTCCCTTCCTAAATAGGGTTGGATTAGGCTAATATTAAAATTAACTTTATGAGAGGCAGTACCGCAGAGTGCTTAAAAGCCTTAATAGTGCAGTGGTTATAGGCTTGTAACCACTGTCTGGTCACCACCACTTACTAGCTGTTTGTCTCTCTGAGGCTGAGTCTCTTCATCTATAAAGCCAAGATGGCCACAGTCCCTTCCTCACTGGGTGTTTGTGAGGACTGCATGAAATAAAATACATGTAAAGCACTTAGCCTGAGCCTGGCCCACAAAAGTGTTCCGTAAGGGTAGTGATCATAGTGAGAAAGGAAGCTGGCAGGTAGCGAGGGGCATGTGAAGGAAAGTCAGACCAGGATTGAAGACTGTCAGCATACAATCCAGGAAAAAAGTACTCCACACTAGAAAATTGATGGTGTCCATTTGTTACCCTGAAAACCACCAGAACCTGCTTTTTTGACCCTTGTTCTCAGGCTTGGGCCAGCTCCTCAGCCCGGTGAGGCTCAGTGAGCAGGCAGCATTGGCCGACGACCAGCCAGACACCCAGCCTATTGAGAGACACTTCTCTGTGCCTGCGGCAGGCCTGGCTGGGAAGCTGTGTGTGTTTGCCAGGTGAATGGTTCTTACCACGCAGTCACCTTTGTCCATGAAACAGGGAGGAGTATGCCAAAGCTGCGGAAGGACAAAATCCGTTCTGTCTTGGGCAGGCCTCACCTGCCTCCGCATTCTTGTCAGATTTGTAGTTTCTTCATGGAACATGTTTGGGGGAAGAAAAAAAAAAGACTAGAAAACATACTTTTTTTTTTTTTCTCTAGTGAGGACATCGTAAAAAAACCTCTTGAAAAGAACCGGCATGGCTGAAGCCTGGCCTGTGTCCCAAGCCAGGAGGACAAATTGGTAAATTCAGTCTTTCTGTCCTGGTTCTTCTATTACCCACAACCCACAGCTCTTTGAACATGTCCTTGTGAGCCCTTATCCTGCTGTTAACTTTCCTATTTACTCATCTTCATGTTTCTCTCTCCCTCTTATGTTATTTATTTTTTGCAGAGGTCATATACAGGTAACATGTGCCTCTGAGACAAAACTCACAAGGCAGAAAAGGTTTGCAGTGGCAACATTGTCACCCTCCCACCACGGGTCCCTAACTACCCCCAAGTGATCTCTGTCCCCAGATCCCACCGGTACCCCCCCGCCCCCGGCCCACCAGGGATCATCTTTGTAGACATGAGCATGCAAGAGGTCAGCACAAATGGTAGCATTCTTACTCACATTTGTATTCCCAGTGCCCAGAAGAGGGCCAGACGCACAGGCCTGCAAAAAAGTATGTTGGTTGCAGGATTGTTTGCTCCAAAGTTTGTTGCCCTCACCCATGCCCTGGGAGTCCATTCTGTCTAGTTGAGGTTCCCACAGGCGTACCAACATGTTACCCATTTGGCCTCTGACTGTGCTTTCTCAGGACTAAGCTTTATGAAGAGGTCACTGGGGCCTTGCTAACTGTAAACAGCAAGCTCAGAAACGCCATCCTGGTGCACTCACTTTCTTCCCTGCTGTTTAGTGTCAAGCCAAAGCTTAGCTCTGGCTGCTCTTTGGTGGTGGTTGTTGCTTGAGGCTAGGGTTAAAGAAATGCCATACTCATCTCTGGGGAGTCTCTAAGCACATTCAGCTCAGAATTTTGGCTCAGGAAATAAAATGCAGGAGTTTTGGAACCATGGCAGTATGTCTCAGCCCCTGCTAGAGCTGGCTTTTCCAGAAGCATCCAAGCATTCAGAGAGTGCCTTCATTCGCATTCTCTCTCTCTCACACTCTTGCTCTCTCGCTCACTCCTCCTCATGTGAGTAGTGGACAGGCTGGACTCCATTTGATCTATAATGAAAGTGCCCAAGGAAGAAAGGAGGATGCTGAGGGAGAAGGGCCACTCCTTGTCCTGCTCTGTGCTCACAAGGTTCGCAAACCCAGGGGGGCAGCAGGACAGAAGGGTAAAGAGAACAGGGTCTGGGGTCACACTACCTGGGCTGGAGTCCTGACTCTGCCACTGATCAGCTGTGTGACCTTAGGCAAGTTATGTAACTTCTCTGCGCCTAGGTTTTCTTCAAATGTAAAAATGGGCATGATAACTGTACTTACTTTAAAAGATTGTCTTGACAATGTAATGAGTTAGATTGTGAAGCATTTAAAACAGTCCCTGGCATATTGTCAATGCTACATAAGTGCTTTTGAAATAAAAAATAAAACTTTTAATGTTAGCAGTTCCCATGTTGTATCTATTTTCCTGAATTTAGCCATTCCCTAGCTGTAAGTTTCAAGAGTTTCACTTAACTGATCTTGGGCCCCTGGGTGCATTTTTTTTTCCTACTGGGAAAAACCTGAGTGCTGTCTTACACAGAGAGGAAAACCTAAAGAACAGCTGATATCTAGGCTAAAATTTCAGCATAAATGTGGAGTTGTCTCACTATGCTGACTCCTGCCTGGGGCTGATCTTGAGACTCCACTCTGCCTCTAGGGGGCTGAGCTGAGCATTCTCCAGAGCTTCCCCAGCCAGTGCCTTCTGGGAAGAGTTGTTCTAGTTGCCAAGCTGGGGGCATGGCTCAGCCTCCCCAAAGATGTATGTGCTGCTACGGCAACGGGCCTCCACTCTGAGGGGCTGCCAAGCAAGATGAAAGCCTGGAATCCAGGTCCAGATCTGGGCAGTCATCAGAGGTCATTCTGCCTGAGTGGCAGGCTAAACTCCAGACAAAAGGGACGGGTGGTCAGCCCAGCTCCTCCTAGGCTGTCTCGCCGGGTCTCTCTTGCTTCTGCATCAACCCAACCACAGAGCAGCGTGCCTTCCAAATGGTCTAGCACCAGAAAGGCATCCAAGATCAGCTTGCCAACTGTGTATAGTTCAGCCAGGAGCTCCTGGGAAGGGTCCCTGGGAGGAGCCAGGGACTGTCATCTGGGAAGGCTTCAGGCCTCAGGATGGGTCCCTGACAGCCCTCAGTCACTCTCAGAGTCACCTCAGTAACAAGAACCCTGGTGACCCCCACCACAGGCCCCTGCGTTCCCTGTGCCTTGTGACCAGGCAGGGCTGGGCCCAGCTGGGCCAGAAGAGCAGGGTACAAAGGGCTCAGCACGTGGTTTACAGGCGTTTCCCACAGAGTTCAGTGCAGTTCTGTGGAAAGGGAACAAACACGTTTCCTTAACTACCAGTATACACATGAGAACTCATTCAACAAAGGTTCTTTCCACACCTGTTACAAACCAGGCCCCGTGCCAAGTACTAAGGGGAAGGGCAGAGGATACAGAGATGAATTAAGTGTGGTCCTTGCCCTTAAAGACTTTGTCCTCTACCGGAGAAGCCAGCCATATAGGTAACTAGCTGTAATACGAGACCCACCTCTTTAACTGCTTTGACATTTGATGAATATATCTTCTGGGTGGGGCACAGCAGAGAAGGAGAAAGAGAAAGTTCTACCCTTGACAAGTTTGTATCCCAATGAGGGAAGCAGAGAAGTAAGAAGACAATGATAATATAACGTGACAAGGATGCTGATGGGGTCAGCAGACAGAGCATTGGAAGCAAAGAGCAGGATTGCCTAATTGACACTTGGGGAATCTGGGAAAGCTTCCAACAGGAAATTCCAAGAAACCAAGACCCACGGCTGCCACTGGGCATGGCTACAATGTAAAGGGTGCGCCCTGGAGTTGCACACCACCATTTGTGGTAGCCCAGACTGAAGGGTGACTAGGAATTAACCAAGAGTCCTTAGCAGGTGTGAAAGTGAAAGTCGCTCAGTCGTGTCTGACTCTTTTTGCCCTCATGGACTATATAGTCCATGGAATTCTCCAGGCCAGAATACTGGAGTGGGTAGCCTTTTCCTCCTCCAGGGGATCTTCCCAACCCAGGGATCGAATCCAGGTCTCCCACATTGCAGGCAGATTCTTTATCATCTGAGCCACCAGGGAAGCCCATGAATACTGGAGTGGGTAGCCTATCCCTTCTCCAGGGGATCTTCCCGACCCAGGAATTGAACCTGGAGTCTCCTGCATTGCAGGTGGATTTGTTACCAACTGAGCTATCAGGGAAGCCCTTAGAAGGTATGGTGAACCAAAAGTGGTTCAAAATGGTTAGAGTGGTAAATTTTATTTTATTTTTTAATTTATTTATTTATTATTTATTGCCAAACTGTGGCATAGGGATCTTAGTTCCCTGATCAGAGATTGAACCTGTGCCCCCTGAGTGGAAGCACAGAGTCTTAACCACTGGACCACTAGGGAAGTCCCCTAGAGTGATAAATTTTAAAATTAAAATTTTGTCCTGTTTCCTTTATCATTTGGGCTCTCTCTCCACACACACGTTTTAAAATACAGCTGACCCTGGTAAATGTGAATGGAGGGAGTGTGGGAACTGGAAATGCATCATTTTACAGCAATCATTGTAGAAATTAGATTGGACAAAAACCATCCATAGGTGCTAAATTTAGTGGAGATTTTAATGAGAAGCAGGATATTTGCATGATCTTAAAGTGTCTCCCCACAGGCTGCTTATTATGGGCAAGGGAGAGATTGAAGAGTAGGTATAAAGTCAAGTGTCACTGACTCAATGGACATGAGTTTGAGCAAACTCCGGGAGTTGGTGATGGACAGAGAAGCCTGGCATGCTGCAGTCCATGGGGTCGCAAAGAGTCGGACATGACTGAGCGGCTAAACAATAGAGCAGAGAAATCGGGCACTACCTTGAACTCGTGATCAAAATTAAAATCACCAATGAGAGACAGACGTACACTGAGTACCTCCACATCAGAAAGAATATTAGCTCCACAGCAGCATGCCAGCAGAGAGGCACGACCCCAGTTGACTCACGAGGAAACAACATGAGGAGCATTCATTCTGTTAAAAGTGCTAGCAGGAGAAGGAACTGTAGTCTTCAGAAATCACTGGGTCATAAAAGACCCCCAAAATGCTGTGGAATGTTCCAGTTTAATGAAAGCTAAAGAAGGAGCAACTCAGTTCAATACCCGACCCTAGAGTAATTCTGGTACTAGACAGGGAGGAATGTCCTGAAGGACATCAGTGTGTTACCTGACAAAAGAAAAATACAGACAGTAGAGGCAAGTATTGTGACCGTGTTCAGTTCATGAATGGAGAGCTGGGCCACGGCTATGGCAGAGGGGATGCCTCTGTGCTTGGGAGATACAAACTGAAGTGGAGGCGTAAAGGGTCATGATGTGTACTCCTTACTCTCAAATGGCTCCGAAAAAGTGTGTATGAGTGTGTAAAAGATGGATATACAAATATGTATATATGTGTATGGTGTGTGACCATATACTGTATATACATAATTGTGTATATATGGATAGAGATAGATGAAGAGAGACAGACAGAAACAGAGACAGTCCTTGAAGATGTTCAGTTGGCCTATGAACAACATATGTTTGAACTGCATGGATTCATTTATATGGGGATTTTTTTCAACAGTAAATACTACTGTACTACACAATTCTTGGGTGTAGAAATGCAGACACAGAGGAAACACATATATGTATAAGTTATACAGATACTCTAAGTTATACATGGATTTTCAGATTTTTTGACTGCTCAGATGGTCAGCGCCCCTAACCCTATGTTTTGCAAGGGTCAACTGTACATATAGAGTGTGCGTGTGGCGAGAAAAGACAAATGATAATGGAAACAGGATAAAATTTTAACAATAGGTGAATCTGGGTAAAGGGTATACAAGTGTTCCTAGTGCTATTTTTAGTTGCACAACATTTTAAAATTTGAAATTATTTCCAAATAATAAAACAATTATGATCAGGTGTCACAGACAGAGGATCAGGGTACAGGACATGATGGTTTGGTACACTTTCATATTGCAAAGTGATTACCATCACTAGTGTTAGCTAACACCTCCATCATGTCACATAATTACCATTTCATTTTTGTGCTGAGAACATTTAAGGTCTATTTTCTCAACAATTTTCAATATATAATGCACTATGATTAGCCATAGTCAGCAGGCAGTATATTAGATCCCCAGAACTGACTCATACCTGGAAATTCGTACCCTTTGACCAACATCTCCCCATTTGGCAGCAGCCAAATCTTGAAGTGACTTGAGTGCCACAGTGGGAATCTGGGCTTTATCTGGAGGACAATGAGATACACATAACAGAAATACTTTTTAAAAAAGACCTCGCACCACAATGTTGATTCATGTTTGGATTTCTAATTTGTAGGTTTTGGTAGTTTACAGATTTGGAATCATTGTCACATACACTGTATAACAGGGCTGGGAGGGAAGGTAAAAATGTATATTCTTGAGACTTTGCTGGTAGTCTACTGGTTAAGTCTCCATGCTTCCACTGCAGGGGGGCACAGGTTCAATCCCTAGTCAGGGAACTAGGATCCCACATGCCATGCAGTGCAGCCAAAAAAACTTTCTTTTTTTTTAAAAAAAGATATAATCTCAACAGAGAGCAGGGAAGGGGCTTGGCTTCAGAGGATGCTCAAGGGTGGAGAGAAAAAGGCAGCATGCTGTAGGCTGAGCAGAGGGAGGCATAGGGCTAATTTTCTGAGCACCTGTTATGTTTAGGGGACACTTCACCCTAGAGGTACAAAGATGAGCATGGTGGTCCCTTCCCGAGAAGTCCAGTGGTGTTACCTTGCTGGAGGACTGGCGGGATGGTGTCCTGAATCTGTCTGAGCAGCCACAGAGGTCTTGGGCTTCAACCTGGTCTTGCAGGACTATAGTGGGGGGCTGGAGGAGCTGTTGCTGTAGGGGGCTGTCTCTCCGGCAGACCTAGAGGATGGGGGTTGGGAAGAGAGCCTTGTGTTTTGTGAAGACTTACCAGGAAACAAAGGCGTGACACCTCCTTTAGACTCTGAGAATCAGGCCCCACCCACCCAGAGCAGAAACGTGGGGCTCTCACCTCCTCAGGTCAGAAGTCTCAGGGGGAGAATGGGAACTGCTTTTCCAGCCTCACCCTAAATTTCCTCTCCCCGGTTCTTCCCTCTCTTGTGAAAGGAAGCTCCAGACCACATTCTGGAAGATCTGAGCACCTTCCCTCTGGGAAATCTTCAGTGACTCCACCCCGGAGACCTGGAGCTCCCCAGTCACTACAGGAGCTGCCCACCTGAGACCTCTCCGTTGCCAGGGTAGTCTTCCTTCCCGGTGGTCCCTGCAGGACCCAGGCTACCCCTTTTCTGGAAGCTACTTCCCCAAATCCCAGGAATGCCCTCTGGCTCTGTGGACAGGTGCATCACCCTATTCTGGGCACGCTCCCGACTTCCTCATTGGTGTCAAAACTTCCTTTCCACTTCATGTTCTGTCCTTACTGTCCAGGAAAATCTTATGTCAGTAGGATAAATCATATAAACTGGGTTGTGTTCACACATGAGCTAGCTGTGAAGTCAGCGTCTGTCCCCAGAATTGATTGGAACTTCGGATACCTGAGACTTCGAGAGAAAGACCTATTCAGTCAGGCAGGGCCTTCTTCCTATTGCCTTGGGCACATCATTCAGGACTAGTTGTGGACAGGGTAGAGAATGGAGGTGGGTGGGTAGGGATGATGGGGGACCTGGAGGCAGGAAAACACATCAAGAGGCTGAGACTGCACGTCCAGGTGATGGTGGCCTGACCTCAAGTCTTGCCAGGGTGTGCAGTGCTAGGCTGATGAAGTGAAAACGTGCAGAATGGAAGAGGCCTGACTTGGTGCCCAGACATGTGGACAAGTGGGATGAGAGGTTGCCCAAGTTTCCTGCTTGACCACATAGGTGAGCAGCAGTGCCTTTATCGAGAAAGGGCTCATCAGGAGGGACAGACTGTGGGTTTGAGGGGGAGAGAAAGGAGTCTAGTGTGGTTGAGGCTATCAAATTTGAGTTGCCTCTGGGACAGCCAAGTGGGGCTGGCCAGGAGGTGCTTGAATTGAGGCCACAGTGTGTGGTCTGGAGCACAGGAGCAAAGTTTGGCCTGGAAACAGGAAGTTTTAATATTTTAACCCAGACACGCACACCAGAACTTCCAACTTGGTACACTCCCCAGGTCATTCAGCCCAGGGCCTGCTAATAGAAGAAGGCATGGTTTTACAATGTCTCCTTAATAGGTGGTGTGGAGCCATAAGGACAACAGTACTAGTGACCCAGAGATGTGGGAATCCAGAGAGTCTTGCCTCTCTGCAAACTGCACAGCAGGCCTCTCCTCTTCTCCAACCCCCCATGAATGGTGTGGTCAGAAGGCACCAGCTGGAAGATGTGTTGGGGTATGGGAGTGGTTTGGGTGGGACATGGGTGCCCGGCAGGGAGTGGGACTTTTGTAAATCTGTTTGAACCCTCCCCTTTCAGAGCCTATTGAGCCCTTGTGTCTGCATCGTTACCCTCGCCAGTTCCCATCCCCTATACCACAGGAGGGCAGCACTGCACTCTCAGCTGCCCAGGATGTTCTCAGACTGATGCCAAGAGCAGATGGCTCCAGTTAGCACTTCCGTTGGCCTCAGAGGGCACGGGGTGGAGTGGGGGCCAGGGAGGGGTGCAGGGGATGGTGGCAGAGGTGACTTTTCTCCTAGGTTGGAAGAGCAACAATTGGTGTCTGAACTTCCCGGTTACAGAACACCTACATGCATGCTAAGTCGCTTCCATCATGTCCGACATAGCCCACCAGGCTCCTCTGTCCATGGGATTCTCCAGGCAAGAACAGTGGAGTGGGTTGCTGTGCCCTCCTCCAGGGTCCACTGCTCTACTTCCTGCCTGCTAGCTCTCCTGATTGGCCTAGGCTAGCTTGGCACCTTCACCCAACAAGTAGACAGAATGAAAAGAAATTGAGGGGTGGGATGGAGAGAATAGAGGCAATGAAGGAAGTCCAGAAAAATACAACCTAAATGGGAAACCATTTGGCTTGGGAAGAAAAGTACAGGTCAGTCTTCTGACTGGACGTCTATGGAAATTTCCAGTTTTACCTATCACCTAGTAGCTGGGAACAAGTCACTTCATGTCTCTGTCAGTCTCAGTTCAGTTCAGTTCAGTTGCTCAGTTTCCGACTCTTTGTGACCCCATGGACTGCAGCACGCCAGGCTTCCCTGTCCATCATCAACTCCCAGAGCTTGCTCAAACTCATGTCCATTGAGTCAGTGATACCATCCAACCATCTCATCCTCTGTCGTCCCCTTCTCCTCCTGCCTTCAGTCTTTCCCAGCATCAGGGTCTTTTCCAATGAGTCAGTTCTTTGCATCAGATGGCCAAATTATTGGAGCTTCAGCTTCAGCATCAGTCCTTCCAATGAATATTCAGGACTGATTTCCTTTAGGATGGACTGGTTGGATCTCCTTGAAGTCCAAGGGACTCTCAAGAGTCTTCTCCAACACCACAGTTCAAAAGCATCAACTCTTCAGCATTCAGCTTTCTTTATGGTCCAACTCTCACATCCATACATGACTACTGAAAAAAACATAGCTTTGACTAAATGGACCTTTGTTACTAAAGTAATATCTCTGCTTTTTAATATGCTGTCTAGGTTGGTCATAGCTTTTCTTCCAAGGAGCAAGCGTCTTTTAATTTCATGGCTGCAGTCACCATCTGCAGTGATTTTGGAGTCCAAGAAAATAAAGTCTGTCACTGTTTCCACTGTTTCCCCATCTATTTGCCATGAAGTGATGGGACCAGATGCCATGATCTTAGTTTTTTGAATGTTGAGTTTTAAGCCAGCTTTTAGAAAATTATCTAAAGGGGCTTTTCTAGAAGATCTCGTTGGTTTCCTCCAGCCGTGCTGTATACTGCTGACATACACACCTGCAGTCTGGTGGGCAGAGGGGAAGGCTGATATCCTAGAAAAAGGGCATCATGTGAAGTTTGGGAGAGGCATGGTTTTTTTCTTTGTTTGGCTTTGGTTTTTTGGAAGGGAAGATGGCCGTGGCACATGGCCTGTGGGACCCTAATTCCCCAACTGGGGATGGAACCCCCTTGCACTGGGAGCATTGAGTCTTAAACACAGGACAACAAGGGAAGTCCTGAGAGGTGTGTTTTTAAGAAAATAATTTATTTAGGAAGCAAACATGCGGAAAACATCCCAGTTGATGAGAGAGGCTGAAAAAGACAAGTTTCTGAAAGACTTGGGTAAACTCATGGCTGACAGTTTACTGAAGGACTCAAGGACGATGGTGGGGTCTTTGCATCCCATGATGCCCTCATCTGGGTTAGAGGAATGGGGCCTCACCCACAGGGTGGCATTTTTGGCATTGACAGGCAGACTCTTTCCCACTGAGCCACCAGGGAAGCCCAGGGTGGCATTTTTATACCCTTGTGTTCTCATGTCCTTCAAACACCCTGGCTCATGTCCTCGCTGCAGTATAGACATACCCACACCTTTTCCCACATCCTGAAACCACTGCCCAAAGACAGGCAAGGTGATCTGAAAATGAAGCCCAGCAGCTTCCAGGGTGCAGAGAGGAGGATTCCTCCCAGCCCCTCCTCCCTCTTGCCACTTCCGGTCCCCAACTGCAGTCTGGGCTCAACTCCTGATGAGCCAGCCCTTGGCCTCTTGCTCTGCCTGTGCTTTATGATGTTCATAATAACCCTGTGGAAATGATAAGGCTGGCCTTTTTCAGTCCTGCCTCTGCACTGCAACTTTCCCTAATAGTGTTTTTCTCCTGCTACTCTTCTGTTCAGAATGCCTCCAACTGCCTGCTGTCTTGAGTCCCAATTCATGGCCTGACATTCAAAGAGAATTTACCATTAATTCAGCACTTACAGTGTGCCCGGCATTAAATCTAAGCATCATGTGCCCTTATTGTGGTAGCAAGTCTAGGATAGGACTTGCTAGGACCTCCGCTATTTGTCAAATGGGGATGAGTAAGTGGTCAGGACAACCCTGAAAAGCAGGTATTATTATTCTCCATGATACTAATTATGAGAGTGGGGCTTAGGGGAGTGAGTAACTTGCCCAAGGTCATGATTAATAAGAGGACATGTCAGGATTCAAACCCAGGTCCTGATTCTAAATCCTGGGGATGTTTATATAGATGGCTCTTCAAGTCTCCCCCACCCTCAGCGTCCCTCACCCAGGAAGGTTCTGGCCCAGTGGACACAAACTTGTGATATTTTTGGTTCCAGTTATTCCTGTGGAGATGACTGCAGCCTTCCAGACAGAGGGCACGTAGGATAGATACCCCACCTACAGGCAGTTGTTTAGTTGCTCAGTCGTGTCTGACTCTCTGCAACCCTATGGACTGTAGCCCACCAGGCTTCTCTGTCCATGGGATTCTCCAGGCAAGAATACTGGAGTGGGTTGCCTTTTCCTTCTCCAGAGGATCTTCCCGACCCAGGGATAGAACCCACGTCTCCTGCATTGGCAGGTGGGTTTTTTTTTTACCTCTGAGCCACCTGGGAAGCCTGCACCTATAGGCACTACCTGCCACAACTGGCTCATCATGTCCTGAGGATTGGCCATACAATAAGGCGGCTGTCCCTGGAAACATCCACAGCCTTCCCAGGAGAGGCACACCCCTGTCTGGGGAGGAGGCACATCCCGGAAATGCTGTGTACCAGGATTTCCTTGTAGGGAGCTGCCATGTGGCCAAGGCTGTTATCACGGAGAAGAGCTCCACCTGCCACTGCCATGGAGTCACCTTCAGGTGCCCCCTCTGCTCCTACAGACCCTACTGACCTCTGGTGGGCAGAGTGTAAAGGTACTGCGCTGGCTGGGCAGCCTTAGAGGGCTTGACTCGCAGCCAGGCTGTGCTCTCACATCTTCTGGTGTGGGGGAAGCCAGCTACCCCTACCAGGTTGATTCATCTATGCCATACTGTGGGTAGGTCTCAACCTCACTATGCCTCAGTTTCTTCATCTGTGAAACAGGGATAAACAAAGTCCCCTCCACTGTACCCGAAAACCTGAGACAAAGCTTTAACTGGGGGGGAAGATGGATGGGTTAATTCAAGATGCCAAGGCCCCAGGGGGGCACTTGTGAAATTCTTGGTACTTGACCAGAAAGATTAGATATGATTTATTAATAACAATGTGAAGCCACCTTTTTCATGTCGCAGCACACAGAGAACTTTTGTCTAGCACCCTGGGATGAAAAGGAAGAGCCATCTCAGGCTTTACCCAGCGCCACCCCCCCGCCCAAAGGCTGACAGCACCAACATCTCAGCATTGCTGGAATCCTTTTGCAGCACCTGGATGGCAAGCTCCATCTGCTGTATACAAAAGTTGTCGCAAAAGCAGTGGTGATCCTTGTCAGGATTTGAATTCCCTTCTTTCTACATGAAGACAGTCAGCCAAGGGTTTGGTGGGTGGCCCTGCAGTGACCATAGGTGCAGGTGGGAATGGCCTAAGCTGAGCAGCAGGAAAGGGTCTTCTATGCCTGCCTTGGCCCCCAGGCAGAGCTCTGCAGACTTGGCTTTACTTGGGCTCCTTTTCTGAGGCAGAGAGGCAACAAGATCACAGCCACCCCACAGGCCTCTGGGCCAATGCAGATTGCATCTGGGGATAATGTGCGTGGAGCAAAGACCAAAGACATGGTATCTGCTCAGAGCAGAATCGTGGGACCAGAGCATCTGCTGTCTGCCGCCCCACAAGCTGCTTCTCTTCCCTCCTTCTGCTACACTCAGGCCTTGTTGACTCATTCATCCCAGAAGTCCTTAATGAGGGGCAACCGACTGCCAAATACCATGTCAAGTACTGGGACCACAGGCTGGGACTGTTGGCTTCCAGCAACTCAGCCAGGTAGAAAGAAAGACATGGAAAGAGGGGCACTGAATAGGGAATGTCTATAAAGAGGAGGTGAAGGTGCAGGAGGGCCTAAGACAGCCTCATGGAGTCAGGAAAGTTTGCAAGGACACTGGAAGAATAAATGGGAATGGGGGAGGGAAGAGTAACTGGGGAGTAATGAGGCAGTTTTCCGGAGAGAAGGACATGTACAAAGGAAGCTTTGAGATGGGGAGAGTGAGGCATGTTCAAAGCATGTCAAGGAGTCCAGTTGTGAGAATATAAAGTGCTAGATGGGAGTGGGAGTAGGGTGATGAAGCCAGGCTGGCAGCAGCCAGATCAGAGAGATGCCAGTGAAAGGAGTTTTTTAAACTTATTTTTATTATTCTTATTTTATTTTTTAATATTTTGGCCACACCATGCAGCACATGGGATCCCAGTTTGCTTACCAGGGATTGAACCCACGCCCCCTGTGTTGGGATTGTGTAGTCTTAACTGCTGGGCCGCCACAGAAGTCCCTGAAAGGAGTTTTTACTTCATTCTGAAGGCAGTGGCGGGGGGGGGGGGGGTGGTCACTGGAGCATTCTGAATAGGGGAGCACTGTGATCCAAGGCACTATTAAGCCACATGGTTCTGGCAGCAGAGAGAGGGGCAGGCTGTGAAGGGCCTGCTGAGGAGGTCGCTGCAGTTGTCTGGATTCTGTGGGTTCAAAGCCTGAATGAGGACGTTGTCAGGGACGGTATAAAGGAGGGATTCAAGAGCCCCGAAATTAACAGAATCAACAGAATGCGGTGGGTGTACAAAAGTAGGTGATAAGGGAGAGATCCTGACAAAGGGCTTCCCAGGTGGCGCCAATGCAGGAGACATAAGAGACTCGGGTTTGATCCCTGGGTGGGGAAGATCCCCTGGAGGAGGACATGGCAACCCACTTCAGTATTCTTGCCTGGAGAATCCCATGGACAGAGGAGCCTGGCGGGCTACAGTCCATGGGGTCACACAGAGTCAGACACAACCAAAGCAACTTAGCATGCATGCACATGTATGTAAGGGGAGCTGAAGCCATGCTCATGAATGAGATGAGGAATAGAATTATGAATAAGAAGAGAAGAGGGCTAAGGATGGAACTCTGGAGCTAGTGCACAGGCACTTAAAACATGAAAAGGAAATGAGAGCGAGCCAAGTGTCCTAGCAATGAAGGGAGGAGAGAATGGCTGTCAGAGCCAGATGTACCAGAAAAGAGAGCAGGGACACAAGGAGATACATTTCAGCAGAGTAATGGAGGCAGGAGCCACACTGCAGAGGGCTGATTCCAGCAGCTGAGACTGAAGGGCAAGAAACGACTGAAGCTGCAAGGGAGCTCTGTGTCAAAGGAGGGTTTGTTGAAGGTATTTATTCAAATCTCCATGTTGAGGGGAAGAGATGGAGAGAGAGGGCGAGCTTAAAGCTAGGAGCTGAGACCAGGGGCTGGGCCTTTACACCCCCTCATCAGTCATTCACTGGATACAGGCTGCCCCAGGAAGTTGGCTGGCCTTTGAAAGCAGCTCTCTTCCGTGGAGGCAGTCCCCAGAGGGGTCTCTTCTGTGGAGGCAGTCCCCAGAGGGGTCTGACAGCTGAGAGCTGTGGGCTTAGGCACTGAGGCCTTCTGTCATGAAGAGGGTCCAGGAAAGTACATACAATGCCCGCCACAGAGAGAGAGGGGGCGCCATTGCACTTGAGTTGAATCTGTGGGCCAGTCAGGCTGAGGCTGAAGTTTACACTGTTGGCCTGAATTTTGCTTCATGAAAATGGAAACAGGTCGTTCTGCTGAAAGGGGGTGCTGGTGGGGGTTGTGGGCTGGAGGCAAGTGGAATGAATGGTGGTGGGATGGCTGCTTCGGGACCCGGAAGAGGAGCTGCCCAGGGACATGGGGCTGGATCACCAGGTGGCATTGGGATCTATGAAACTAGAGAAGGAATCATTTTGGCAGGCTCAAATAGCATTCAGGTTTCAGGGTCTCTCATCCTCAGCTATATGGCTCTGTCCTCCCTTGGATTTAGTTAGTTTGTACCAGGAAATGTCTATGTGTCATTTCAGAAGAATATTATGTTGCACTATGTTCCTAAATTCAGAAACTTTTTACCTCAACTATTTTCTAAACAAGGGCTTCCCTAGTAGCTCAGCTGGTAAAGAATCCACCTGCAATGCAGGAGACCCCAGTTCGATTCCTGGGTTGGGAAGATCCGCTGGAGAAGGGATAGGCTACCCACTCCAGTATTCTTGGGCTTCCCTGGTGGCTCAGCTGGTAAAGAATCTGCCTAAACAAGACCTAAATTCACAAATGCCGGTATCTAACTCATTTTTGTTATGATAATAGTTAATTATGCTAATGGAAACAATCTGGCTAACTGGAAATAAAACAATGTAGATATTAAACATTGCAAACCAATCAGAAAACTTTCAGAGTTGACAATACAGAAAATATACATGTCTATGAGCAGATGAATGAAAATTACAGGAGTCAGGATTAAATCTAATTAGTAGGCAAATCCAAAATGTAGGAAAATTCAAAATCCAAAATTAGTATGCAAATCCAAAATGTAGGAAAATTCAATTGAATTCAAAATTCAAATGTAGGAAAATTCAAAGGAAAATTAATTAGGAAGTCACAAAAGCAAAGCCATTGCTGTGATGATGAAATCAGAACAGGTAGCTTGTCAGGTACTAGAGTGACAAAAAGCAAGTACACGGCTCAATTAAATGGGCTTTTAAAATCCATACAGGAAAAAAAAATCCATACAGGAAGTATGTGGAGAATTATTTAAAAATGATGCTTTGCTTTTCAGAGAAGAGAGGGTCCCCACACAATGGGGAGTGGTTAGAATGAGAACTCACTCAGCTGAGAGTGTGGGCTACACTGCCAACTGTGCCTCTCACAGGAAACCAGCTTGTCATCCATGAGTAACTGAGTGAGTAGCAACAACTTGTGTAACTGGCAGTAGCAATATGACTCCTAGGAAATAAATGACACAGCCAAATACAGAACAAAGTCAACATTTGTGATGGGGCCTCACCCTGCTTCCCTGCACAGATTTGCTACTGAGCACATGTTTTTTGCCCAAGCTATCAGCAACTCTAATTGTAGAAAGTTTAGGACACAGAGAATGGCAGACCAATTTGGCACACCAAATTCAACTCAATTGCCTTGCTGCACCCTAAAAGCATTCTAAATATAAGGGGAGTTGATCTTGCTTCCAATTGTACCTTAGAAATACAATGGGGCTGCCCAGAGCCTCCAGTGCTGGATAGCTCCTACAGCTCCTTCCAGCAGCCTGTCAGATCTAGGCAAGAGTCCCAAGATCTCCAACCACTGTCCACCATCCCTCAGCCTCTAGACTCAGAAACACACATGCACAGAGAGTAATGATAACACCTACTTGATCATGCTCCACACAGTCGATTAAGGGCTTTTCTTTTTTAAAAAATTATTACTTGTTTATTTTTGGCTGTGCTAGGTTTTCATTGCTGTGCAAGCTTTTCTCTAGTTGCAGTGAGCAAGGGCTGCTCTCTAGTTGTGGTATGCGGGCTTCTCACTGCGGTGGTTTCTCTTGTTGTGGAGCACAGGCTCTAGGGCATGCAGGCTTCAGTAGGGCATGTGGTCTCAGTAGTTGTGATTCCCAGGCTCTAGAGCACAGGCTCGGCAGTTGTGGTGCATGGGCTTAGTTGCCCCTCGGTATGTGGGATCTTCCCAGATCAGGGATCAAACCCATGTCTCCTGCATTGGCAGGCAAATTCTTTACCACTGAGCCACCAGGGAAGCCCCAGGGGTTTGCCTTTATGATGTCATTTTTTTTTCCCTCTGAAGAACCCTATACAGCAGGTACAGGCAGACTTTGCACTTTTTTTTAATTTTTCAATTAAAAATTGGGGTATAGTTGATTTACAATGTTGTGTTAGTTTCAGATGTATAGCAAAGTGAATCAGTTATATATATATCCACTCTTTTTTAGATTCTTTTCCCATATAGGCCATTACAGAGTAGAGTTCCCTGTGCTATACAGTAGGTCCTTATTAGTTATCTATTTTATATATAGTAGTGTATATATGTCAATCCCAATCTTCCAATTTATCCCTCCTCTCTCTTACCCCTAGTAACCATGTTTATGTTCTACATCTGTAACTCTATTTCTGTTTTGTAGATAAGTTCATTTGTAGCCTTTTTTAAGATTCCACATACAAGTGATATCATATGGTATTTGTCTTTCTCTGTCTTACTTCACTCAGTATGACAATCTCTAGATCCATCCATGTTGCTGCAAATGGCATTATTTCACTGGCTGAATGATATTCTGTTGTGTATATGTACCACATCTTCTTTACCCATTCCTCTGTCAGTGGACATCTATGTTGCTTCCATAGTATTGCAATGAACACTGGGGCATATATCTGGAGAAAACCAGACCTCGTTTTATTGTGCTTCACTTTACTGCACTTTGCAGATACTAGGGGGAGAGGTTGTTGTTTGTTTTTCTCTTTTTTTGGTGGCTCTGCATGTAGGATCTTAGTCCATAGGCCCTGCAAAGGAAGTATGGAGTCTTAACCACTGAGCCACCAGGGAAATCCTGCAGATACTGTGTTTCTTGCAGATTGAAGGTTTGTGACCACCCTTCATTGTGCAAGGGCTTCCCAGGTGGCTCAGTCATAAAGAATCCACCTGCCAATGCAGGAGACGCAAGAGACTGAGGTTCAATCTCTGGGTCAGGAAGATCCCCTGGAGTAAGAAATGGCAACCCACTCCAGTATTCTTGCCTGGAAAATTCACATGGACAGAGGAGCCTGGTGGGCTACAGTCCATGGGATCTCAGATAGTGGGACACAACTAAGCCATAGAGCATGCATTGAGCAAGTCTATTGGTGCCATTTTTTTAAGAGCAAATTGCTCACTTCATGTCTCTGTGTCACATTTTGATAATTCTTGAAATATTTCATATTTTTCATTATTATATTTGTTACTGTGATCCATCATCAGTGATCTTGATGTTACTACTGCAAAAAGATTACAACTTGATGGAGGCTCAGATGCTGGTTAGTATTTTTAGAAATAAAGTCTTTTTAAATTAAAGTATGTACATTTTTTTTTATTTGAGACATAATGCTATTGCACACTTAAGGGACTATAGTGAAAGTGAAATCGCTCAGTTGTGTCTGACTCTTTGTGACCTTGTGGACTGTAGGCCACCAGGCTCCTCCATCCATGGGCTTTCCCAGGCAAGAATACTGGAGTGGTAAAAATAACTTTTATATGCACTGGTAAACTAAAAAATTCATATGACTCACTTCATTGCAATATTTGCTTTATTGCAGTGATCTGGAACCAAACCCACAGTATCTCCAAGGTGTGGCTGTACTATTAGCCTCACTTTCTAGATGAGGACATTGACACATTAAAAGGTAAAGTGACTTGCTCAAGGTCACAGGCAGTACATGATAGCACCCAAACAATCTGATGGCAAGGTTGTACATTTCCCAGGAAGGCTATGATACCTCCCATATTTTGAGGACTACACCAGTGATTTTTTTAAATTAACTAATCTACTTAGTTGACTGCACTGGGTCTTAGTTCTATCCCTGGGTGAGGAAGATCCCCTGGAGTAAGAAATGGCAACCCACCACAATCACAGAAAACTAACCAAACTGATCACATGGACCACAGCCTTGTCTAACTCAGTGAAACTATGAGCCATGCCATGTAGGGCCACCCAAGATGGATGGGTCATGGTGGAGAGTTCTGACAAAACGTGGTCCACTGGAGAAGGGAATGGCAAACCACTTCAGTATTCTTGCCTTGAGAACCCCATGAACAGTATGAAAAGGCAAAAAGATATGACACTGAAAGATGAACTCCCCAGGTCGGTAGGTGCCCAATATGCTACTGGAGATCAGTGGAGAAATAACTCCAGAAAGAATGAAGAGACAGAGCCAAAGCAAAAACAACACCCAGTTGTGGATGTGACTGGTGATGGAAGTAAAGTCCAATGCTGTAAAGAGCAATATTGCATAGGAACCTGGAATGTTAGGTCCATGAATCAAGGCAAATTGGAAGTGGTCAAACAGGAGATGGCAAGAGTGAACATTGACATTTTAGGAATCAGTGAACTAAAATGGACTGGAATGGGCAAATTTAATTCAGATGACCATTATATCTACTACTGTGGGCAAGAATCCCTTAGAAGAAATGGAGTAGCCCTCATAGTCAACAAAAGAGTCTGAAATGCAGTACTTGGGTACAATCTCAAAAACAACAGAATGATCTCTGTTCATTTCCAAGGCAAATCATTCAATATCACAGTAATCCAAGTCTATGCCCCAACCACTAATGCCAAAGAAGCTGAAGTTGAACAGTTCTATGATGACCTACAAGACCTTCTAGAACTAACACCAAAAAAAAAAAAATGTCCTTTTCATCATAGGGGACTGGAATGCAAAAGTAGGAAGTCAAGAGATACCGGGCCTTGTTTGGCCTTGGAGTACAAAATGAAGCAGAGCAAAGGTTAAGAGTTTTGCCAAGAGAATGCACTGGTCATAACAGACACCCTCTTCCAATAACATAAGAGATGACTCTACACATGTACATCACCAGATGGTCAATACTGAAATCAGATTGATTATATTCTTTGCAGCCAAAGATAGAGAAGCTCTATACAGTTAGCAAAAACAAGACTGGGAGTTGACTGTGGCTCAGATCATGAACTCCTTATTGCCAAATTCAGACTTAAATTGAAGAAAGTAGGGAAAACCACTAGACCATTCAGGTATGACCTGGAAGTCAAATCCCTTACAATTATACAAATAGATTCAAGGGATTAGATTTGATAGAGTGCCTGAAGAACTATGGATGGAGGTTTGTGACATTGTACAGGAGACAGTGATCAAGACTATCCCCAAGAAAAAGAAATGCAAAAAGGCAAAATGGTTGTCTGAGGAGGCCTTACAAATAGCTGAGAAAAGAAGAGACACTAAAGGCAAAGGAGAAAAGGAAAGATATATCCATCTGAATGCAGAATTCCAAAGAATAGCAAGGAGAGATAAGAAAGCCTTCCTAAGTGATCAGTGCAAAGAAATAGAGGAAAACAATAGAATGGGAAAGACTAGAGATCGCTTCAAGAAAATTAGAGATACCAAGGGAACATTTCATGCAAAGATGGGCACAATAAAGGACAGAAACGGTATGGACCTAACAGAAGCAGAAGATATTAAGAAGAGATGGCAAGAATACACAGAAGAACTATACAAAAAAGATCTTAATGACCCAGATAACCACAACTGGTGTGATCACTCACCTAGAGCCAGACATCCTGGAATGTGAAGTCAAGTGGGCCTTAGGAAGCATCACCTATGAACAAAGCTAGTGGAGGTGATGGAATTCCAGCTGAGCTATTCCAAATCCTAAAAGATGATGCTGTGAAAGTGTTGCATTCAATATGCCAGCAAATTTGGAAAACTCAGCAGTGGTCATAGGACTGGAAAATGTCAGTTTTCATTCCAATCCCAAAGAAAGGCAATGCCAAAGAATGTTTAAACTACCACACAATTGTACTCATCTCACATGCTAGCAAAGTAATGCTCAAAATTCTCCAAGCCAGGCTTCAACAGTATGTGAACTGAGAACTTCCAGATGTTCAAGCTGGATTTAGAAAAGGCAGAGGAACCAGAATCAAATTGCCAACATCCACTGGATCATAGGAAAAGCAAGAGAATTCCAGAAAAACTTCTGCTTCATTGACTACATTAAAGCCTTTGACTGTGTGGATCACAACAAACTGTGGAAAATTCTTCAAGAGATGGGAATACCAGACCACCTGACCTGCCTCCTGAGAAATCTGTATGCAGGTCAAGAAGCAACAGTTAGAACCGGACATGGAACAACAGACTGGTTCCAAATTGGGAAAGGAGTACGTCAAGGCTGTATATTGTCATCCTGTTTATTTAACTTATATGCAGAGTACATCATGTGAAATGCTGGACTGGATGAAGCACAAGCTGGAATCAAGATTGCCAGAAGAAATATCAATAACCTCAGATATGCAGATGACACCACCTTTATGGCAGAAAGTGAAGAAGAACTAAAGAGCCTCTTTTTTTCTTTTATAACTGAGATTTTATTGGTTGTTTTGAGGATCACTACACAGACATTTCAATTTGTACACAATTCTTCACATACATACCAGAAATCTAAAATATCATGTAGTTGTGATTCTTAACAGTTATTCCAGTGACTTTCCAGCTTAAAATTTGGAGCAAACTTTCCTTAACAGGATATCAAGTACCAATATCTTCAAATATTGATATGTTGTTACATCATAAGTCCCACTGATTCACAATTTAATATCATATACACTACATACCCAAACTGTCAATTGTTCACAGCACATTAACCAAGTTACTAGGAAAACTGGACTACCACGACCAAAGATGTTATAGTATAGTGCACAAAATTCTGACCAGGAGAGCCAAGATCAAAAGTGGTTTGCTGTAGGAAATAATACTACCAAAACAATATGGGAAGAGAAGTAATTTAAAGTGTTCAAGACATTAAATGCACAACTGACTCCAAACTGCCATTTAGTATGCTTTGTATTATAGGATATAAAAGCTACCCCCATCTATGGAATGTTAAGCTGACACCCAAGACAATCAAAGCCTCCCATATTCAATATCCCACTATTTTCTGGTTGTACCAAAAAAATAACAACCAGCAAATGATTTCACCTCTTAAAAAAAAGCATTTACACTTAAAAAATGGGATGAGGTGGGATTCCCTCCTTTTTAAAAATGTTTCTAGAGCTACTAAAAAACTTGCATTTACAAAATAGTTGATAAAAATATTCCTCTGGATTGTACAAGAAGGGAAACAGGGACCACTGACAGGACTGAGTGTGTGGTTATTAATCAGACTTGGCTTCTTTCTCTTCTGCTTCATCAGAGGCTGGGCTCTCCTCGTTTTTAGTCTCTCCATTTTCTGCAGGCAAGTCTTCTTTAGTCTCTTGGTTGGCCACTTCCGCCTGTTTTCCCTTTGCTCCTCTTTTCCCTTTTGTTTGCACTTTTTTGTCTGAAGATTTATCCTTTCCCGCCGCCTTTTTTGGCTTCGTTTCCACTTTTGCAGGAGCCGGTTTAGCTGACAACCTCGCCGATCTCCTCTTGGGCTCCTCCTTCGCCGCCCCTCGGCGGAGCTGACCTTCCTCTTGGGCATCGTGGCGGCGGGGCGGGCGAGAGCCGGGTGCCTGAGGGCCGCGCCGCGCCGCGCCGAGAGCCTTCACGAAGCTGAGTAGCCTGACCTCTGCCTCTCCTCCCGCCGCCCGAGCTGACTAAAGAGCCTCTTGATGAAAGTGAAAGAGGAGAGTGAAAAAGCTGGCTTTAAAACTCAACATTCAAAAAACTAAGATCATGGCATCCGGTCCTATCACTTCATGGCAAATAGAAGGGGAAACAATGGAAAGTGACAGATTTTATTTTCTTGGGCTCCAAAATCACTGTAGATGGTGACTGAAGCCATGAAATTAAAAGACACTTGCTCCTTGGAAGAAAAGCTATGACCAACCTAGACAGCATATTAAAAAGCAGAGATATTACTTTGCTGACAAAGGTTCATCTAGTCAAGGCTATGGTTTTTCCAGTAGTCATGTGTGGATGTGAGAGTTGGACGGTAAAGAAAGCTGAGCACCAAAGAATTGGTGCTTTTGAACTGTGGTGTTGGAGAAGCCTCTTAAGAGTCCCTTGGACTGCAAGGAGATCCAACCAATTCATCCTAAAGGAAATCAGTCCTGAGTGTTCATTGAAAGGACTGATGCTGAAGCTGAAGCTCCAATACTTTGGCCACCTGATGCAAAGAGCTGACTCATTGGAAAAGACCCTGATGCTGGGAAAGACTGAAGGCAGGAAGAGAAGGGGACGACAGAGGATGAGATGGTTGGATGGCATCACCGATTCAATGGACATGAGTTTGAGCAAGCTCTGGGAGTTGGTAATGGACAGGGAAGCCTGGCATGCTGCAGTCCATGGGGTTGCAAAGAGCTGGATACAACTGAGTGACTGAACTGAACTGGGTCTTTGTTGGAGCATGTGGGTCTTTGATCTTTCTTGTAGTGTTACGGAAAGATATGTATGTGGGTTCTGGCTGCTTGCTGCTCAAAAGCCAATAAACAGGCCAGGTTGGTGGAAAGGAAAGTTTGCTTTATTTCAGATGGCAGCAACTGGGGGGGAGGGTGGCAGACATCTGTCCAAAGGCCAAACCCCACCCCAACAAGCAGGGGGTGAGAGCTTTTATAGACAGAGTTGGGGGGGGGGGCTACATGCAGAAACAGCACAGTCATCTCTAACAGTCATCTTCAAATTGGTCATCAGTGGTCTGACCAGCATCATCTTGGTTGTTTTAGGTACAGTTAATCTTCAGTTCCAGGGTCCATTTGTTCCCATTTCTTTGAGAATTGTGGCAGCTCATGTCCTGGGTACAGTCTGGTCATCATGTAGTTAACTTCTCCACCTGGTGTTTCAGTATCTATAAGACAGCTCACAGGATATGGCTCAGAATATTATCTATAGCCCTTGAGAAAGACTAAAGGTCCTTGACTATACTTAATGACTACATTATTATTATTTAGTCTCCTTTGACTGTTTTCCTTTGTTTCAGCATTTCTCACTTCTCTGATTAAACTTATTTTTTGACTAAAGTTTTCCACAAAACTTTAGTTTTGGTCTGCCTGACAAAAGACATGGTGGGGGTGGGGCAAGGACCATAGCATCCTGCTCCGGTTCAGTAGCATGGGAAATCTAGTTCCCTGACCAGAGATGGAACCTGGGCCCCCTGCATTGGGAGTGTGGAGTCTTAGCCACTGGACCACCAGGGAACTCCCCTAGACCAGTGATTTCTAACTGTTGTGTCTTCTTGGGCCTCTCTGAAAACCTAGTGAAACTAATGAATCCTCTCCACAGAAAAATGCCCACCTGCTTACATATACACACAACATATTTCTTTCAAAGAATTCAAGGACTCTCTGAAGTTCAGCCTGAACTCTGTGGAGCCCAGGTTAAGAACCTCTGTGGTAGGCTAGTCCACCGCAAGGAAGCAACTTGGCCCAGACCCTCACCTGGCTCAGCAGGCCCCCAGTTTCCTCCGGGAGAGAGCATGCATGTGTCTCAAACTTCAAGGGTTCTCTCACGGCTGAAGTTCAGGATGCTCTGGCTCTGTAACCTGACCTTGCAACCTCACATATCCCCACTACCATGCCCAGGGCCATCTCTTGCACCAGGATGAGGTTTCTGGTGGGCTAACCCAGCCCTGGCCTGCAGACAATAAGAAAGTGCTAAGCTTTTTCCCAAAGGGATCAGGGCACCCTGCCCCAAATGCAAAAACAGAGATGGAGGGAAATGAAGCTCCCTGGCAGAGCAGATGAAAACTAGGGACCCCAAGGGTGCCACAAGCACTGCTACAGGGTGGAAATGGAGATCAAGTCAGGAAAGGATACAAGAGGACACAGACAGAAACCTGCTCTGAGGGTGGCCAGCCTGGGTGGTGTGGTTTGGTCTCCATTTGTTTTGTGAAAGTTTTCACTTGTGTCTCAGGTTCAAAGGATTTGTTAACAAAATAAGTGACTAAAAAGGAAAAAAAGAAGTGACTCGTTATATACAAATAAATAATACAGATATTTATTAGAGAATTATCTAGCTTACTTTCAACATACTAACATTAAAAGAAAAGAGAAATAGAAAGAGCAGAGAATACATCACCAAATTGGGTTTTGACCAACATCCAGACTTAAACAGCTCCCGTGTCACAGCACATCTGGAGTCCAATTGGGAAAAGGGTCCTAGGCAGCATGTCTGCTCAATGAGTAAGACTTCAAAGATCGCGGTTCAGAGTTCCTGCTTATAATCCCAGGACAGACGCAAACTGATATCATCATCAATCTGTGACCAAATTGCAAGCCTGGTTTCCTGTTAATGCTGTTTGTTTTGTTTTGTTTTGTAAAACTTGGAATGCAGCTAAGCCTGGGGCTTGGTTGGCCAGGCCCCTCCAGGGGCTCAACAATCTCAAGATTTCTCCCCCATCTTATCTATGGTGCTGTGAGTCTTGCACTCACAGCAGGCAGTCACTCCCAGTCAAGGCAGTGTCCAGGCAGGTTAGAAGCAAGGTCAGAGGCCTGCTCTGCTTTGTCTCTGAAGCCTAAACAAGACTACTTTGTTTTAAAATTTCCCTAACACCATTACCAGAAATTCAGTCAATTTGAGCTGTCCCAGAGCTAGAGACATGTGGGATCCACGTTTAAGCTCAGCACAGGTTGGGGTGACCATCACTGCAGTTCATTCATTCAAGCAATAGCTAGTATTTAGCATGTGTCTATTTATCAGGCACTTACCATGTGAAAGGTGCTGTTCCAAGCACTTTCAATATTAACCCACTTCATTCTCATAATCCCATGAGGGGGGTATTGCTATTGTCTCCATTTTCCAGATGGAAAGTCTGAAGCACAAGCAATATTAAGTCACTTGCCCCAGATTATACAGGTGGTAAGTGGCAGAGCTGGGATTCAAACTAGGGCAGTCTGGCCCGCAGTGCCCGTGCTCCTTGGCGAGTGTGGTCCAGGGCCTGGGCTAGTAGACAGCAAGAGAGGTTAGAGCCGTGTGCAGCACAGACCTGGCCCCTGCCCCTTCCCTGTGCTTACCTTCTAGCGTGGCCCCAGGGCGGTCAATGGGTGATTACAGCACATGGTGACGAGTCCCTCGGTCAGGGTGGGGATGCCGTGACACTGCTGCAGAGGGCCCAGTGGCGGGGCTCCAGTGCAGCAGCCAATAGGTTACAGGGACTCCTTTCTCAGGCCCAGCTTCAAAGAAGCCAAACAAAAGGCAGGGACCCATTTCTGGTGGTGCAGTCTCCTGTTCGGCCCCTACTCTGAAGCCTGGAAACCAAACCGCTGTGAGTGGGGCTCCCATCAGAAACTGCAGGAGTGCAGGAACCAAGCAAGGGTTCTTCCTCCTGTCTGGGGTCTCACAGTGGGGGCTCCCAACAGACCTGCTTCCTTGTTGCTCTTTCCTTGAAGAGACAGCAAATTCCCTGAGGAGCCAAGGCCTGCATCTTTCTCAATCATACCCTCAGCACCCAGCACAGGCGGGGACCTAGTCAGCACTCAATAAGCGCTTGATTCATTCATTCAACCAGTATTTACTGAGCATCTCCTACATTACCAGGAACTACTAGGCTCTGAGATACAACAGTGACCCCCCAAAAAACATCCCTGTCCTCACTGTGGGAGTGCCGGACAGTAAAAAAAAAAAAAAAAAAGAGCAACAAAAATATGCAGGAGGGCTTCCCTGGTGGCTCAGTGGTGAAGAATCTGCCTGCCAATGCAGGAGACATGGATTCAATCCCTGGTCCAGGAAGATCCCACATGTCAAGGAGCAACTAAGCCCATGTGCCACAACTACTGAGCCCACGCCCTAGAGCCCGTGCTCCACAACAAGAGAAGCCACTGCAGTGAGAAGCCCGTACACTGTAACTGGAGAGTAGCCCACATAGTAACAAAGGCCCAGCACAGCCAAAAATAAATAAATAAGTAAATAAAATACACACAGTCTTAAGGGAAAAGGAAATCAAGGAAGGAAGATAGGAAGTATTGGGGGGCGGGTAATGAAATTTTAGATAGAATGGGCAACAAAGACTTCTCTGAGAAAATGACACCTAAGTCAAGACCAGAAACAGGGCAGGGGATGGGCCATGCAGATACCTGAAGGAAAAGTGTTCGAGGCAGGGGAACAGCAAATGCAAAGGCCTCAGGGAGGAATGTGTCTGACTTGTCTGAGGGTCAGGGAGAAGACCTCCAGGGCAGGAGGGAGTGAGCTGAGAGGGGGCGGTCATAGCAGGAGCTGAGGTCAGAACGAATGAACAAGGAGTGAAGACTGTGTCTGGTGCCTAGGAGCGGGAGAGCCAAACCAGCTGCCAGCGTGGCAGCCCTCCAAACCCTGCTGGGCCTCACAGGGGAGGCAGGGGAGGTCCCACAGGAATGCCTATTAATAACTCCCTCTCTCTCCAGCTCCATTCCAAAGGCCTCACTGGATTCTCAGGCCTGGATTCCCCACTCCACCCCCAACCTCAAGGCCTGGGAGGATAAACAGGGGCTTCCTTGAAACTCCTCCTCCTCTTCAATCTGGAATCAGGGCTGAGCCAGCAGGAGCAAGCTGAAATTAAGAATTGATCTTTGAGATGGGGAGGGAGGTGGGAGGGGGGTTCAGGATGGGGGACACATGTACACCCATGGCTGATTCATGTCAATGTATGGCAAAAACCACCACAATATTGTAAAGTAATTAGCCTCCAATTAAATAAGTAAATTTTAAAAAATAAATAAATAAAATAAAATCAACCCCCCCTCTCTAGTCCTTCTGAGAGAAAAAAATCTTTTCAATTAGGGTCTTTAGACAGCAAATTCTCTTTCAAAGTCCCACTTTCCCACCTCCCTCCCTGACTCTGGCTCTGCCTTCAGAGGCAAAAAGAATAAGTGGCCTTGGGACTTCCTTGGTAGTCCAGTGATTAGGACTCTGAGCTTACACTGCCAAGGGCACAGGTTCCACCTCAGGTCTGGAACTAAGATCCTGCAAGCCTCAAGCACCCCCGCCCAAAAAAAAAGAATAAGTGGCTTTGCCTTCCTTTGGGGATCTGGGGACTGCACTGGTGCCCAAAGAGTCAAAAGTCAAGCTCTCTATTATCTAAAAGATGATTTGTAGTTCTTTAGATATTTTGGCTATGAGTTTCTATATATACTTTTCTGTATCACTTACTGTATTACTTCTGTATATACTTTTCTGTATTGCTTCCCACTGGCTCAGACAGTAAAGAATCTGCCCGCAATGTGGGAGACCTGGTTCAATCCCTGGGTCAGGAAGATCCCCTGGAGAAGGAAATGGCAACCCACTCCACTATTCTTGCCTGAAAAATCCCATGGACAGAGGAGCCTGGCGGGCTACAGTCCATGGGATCGCAAAGAGTCGGACACAACTGAGAGACTAACACTATTCTGTGGCTTGCTTTTTCACTCTGTTAATGACACAAACTCTTAATTTTAATGCCATCAAGTGTATCCATCTTTTATTAGTAGTATTTTTGTGTTTTAGAAGGGCCTTCATTTCCCAAAGACAATGAAAATATTTTGCTGTATTATTTTCTAGAAGTTTTATATTTTACTTTGCACATTTAGATCTATGATTTACCTAGAATTGATTCTGTGGATGATATAAGGGAGTGGTCAACTTTTATTTTTGCCATATGGATAGACAGTTGTCCCAGCAAAGTTTTTTTTTTAATCCTTTCCTAGTGGCACCTTTGTTGTATATCTGTTACATCTGTGCAGGATATGTCCAGATGTTTCTGGACATTCTATTCCATTTCATTGATCTATTTGCCTATCACTGCCTATTTGCTGTTTTAATTATTTTCACTATATAATAAGATAATATCTAGTAGAATAAGTCTTCCCACTAGTTCTTCAAGAGTGCTTTGGCCATTCTTGGACCTTTTTATTTCCATATAATTTAAAGTAGCTTGTCAGTTCTCCTGCACTTATGCACACATATACAAACCCTGGGATTTCTGAATGGGGTTTCATTGAATCTATAAATCAGTTTTCAGAGAATTGACACCTTAAACATATTGAATCTTCCAGTTTGTAAACACAGTATATCACTCCATTGATTTAGGTTTTCATTTTTCTCGATAATCTGTTATAGTTTTCTATGTCAAGGCCTTGCATATGTTTTTCTAGATTTATCCCCAGGTACTTTTTATGCTATTGCAATGACTTAACATTATATTTTTGAAGTTTCCAACTGTTTGTTGACCATATACAGAAATACAATTGATTTTCAATGTTTTCCACATGTTCAGCAACCTTTCTAAATTCATTTATCAATTCAAATGCTTATCCTTCAATTCTTTTGGATATTCTATGTACACAATCCTGTCTTCTACTAACAATGACAGTGTTGTTTCTTCCTTTCCAAGTCTTTAAACTTTTTGTTTTTATTCCTTCTCTTATTGCACTGCCTAGGATTCCCAACACAATGGTAATATGGGGAATCCCTCTCTCATTTCCAGTTTTAGGAGGCAAGATTTTAAGTATGATACTTGGTGTAAGATTTTTTTTTACACATACCTTTTTATCATAACTAAGAAATATCCAGACTCTAGGTGCCTGGGCTCAGTAGTTGTGGCACACAGGTTTAGTTGCTCTGCGGCATGTGGGATCTTTCCAGACCAGAGATGGAACCTATGTTCCCTGATTGGCAGGCAGATTCCTATCCACTGTGCCACCAGGGAAGCCCCTCTCTCAATTTTCTGATTTTATTCAGTGAGGTAGAACTTCCAGAATAATATTGAGTAATAGCAGTGATGGCAAGCATCCTAGATTTGTTCCTGACATTAATGAAATTGCCTCTAGAATTTCATCTGGATCCTATCTGTTAATATTTTATTTAGAACTTTTAGAACTATACTCAGGATTTTTATATCTGTTTGCAAGTGAGATTGGCCCATATATTTCTTTCTCCTGTATCACGGTCAGGTTTGGTATCAGTTATCCTATTTTCATATCAAAAATTGGGAAAAGTTATCTGTTTCTATTCCCTAAAACAGTGTAAGATCTATTTACTTAAGTTCTACTAGAACTCAATGACATATACTCATTACCCAGGATCACCACTGTTAATATCTTAATGCATACATACACTTTCCGATCTCTGTTTATGTGCATATGTATGTGAGTACACATGAATATATAATACACCAAATAAGTTCACTCTCCACATTGTTCTGCAAACTTTTTTTCAGCCAACAATCTCCACCATTTTAATAAATTTTCATCTCATCTAATACCACATATTTATATTTTCCCAATTGACACCCAAATGACCCTTATAGCTGGTTTGTCCAAATCAAAACCCAATTCAGAACAAGGCATTAATTGAATCTGATTGTTTTGAAAGGGGAATATTTTTCTAACAACTATATTTGTCTTAAAATGGTAATGGCTGCTTTGGGAAATTGTAAGTTTACCCTCACTGGAGACTTTCAAGCAAAGCCTGGACCAATATGTGTCTGAATCCCTGCATGTGGGACATTAGAGCACGTGATGTTTAAGGCCTGTTCTAAATTTATGAATGACTTTCTCCAAATCCTATTTTTATGCCACTTCTGCACTGGATCTTATCCCCTCCTGCCTACTCAAGTACATCACTCCAGTAATTCTTCTCTTTCCTACATTATCAACTTTTATTTCTGTCTTGGCTTTTTCCTCATCACCATTCAAATATGCTGTTATTTCTCCCTCTTGAGAATACCTACTGTCAACCTTATTTCCCACTTCATATATTCCCAATTCTTTCTTTTCCTTTTATAGCAAAACTAAAAAAAGTTGTCTGTATTCACGGCTTCCAATCCCTCTTCTAGTCTCTGGAACTCACTCCTCCAGGCTTTTGCTCATACCACTCCACTGAACTGCTCTTGTCAAGACCTCCAATGACCTCCTGCTCCAATGGCCTCCATATCGCTAAATGCCATAGCCATTTCCAAGTCATCATCTTACTTACATGTGGTGGTCATTTGCCTGTTTGCTCTCAGAGCCATTCCCTCTTCTCCTGCTCTGCTGCATAGAACAGACATTTCCCAGCCACCCTGTCCCTCTGACTTTCTGATACATTTGGCTAATGAGAATCAATGGCTTAAGATTAAAGAGCAGGAGAAATGGAGAAGGGAAGGTATTCCCCTTCCTTTCCCTCTGTTTGGAATGTCATCTCTAGTGGTGACTGTACATCTTCTATGGTTCCCATGGGATAGGCCCTCCCTCCATGGACAAAACTCCTGCAGGGCTAGCCTTCCTGCTTCGGCTGTGTGGTCCCTGATCTTGGACTTGAGCGACATCACTTTTACCTCCAGTAGAGGTGAAGTCAGATGGCATCACCAACTCAATGGACATGAGTTTGAGCAAGCTCCGGGAGTTGGTGATGGACAGGGAAGCCTGGCATGTTGCAGTCCATGGGGTTGCAAAGAGTCAGACATGACTGAGTGACTGAACTGAACTGAACTAAGAGGAGAAGCAGCTTTCTGCTGTTGCTAAATTTCTGGGTTAATTAACCATCACCTCCTTGGCTTCTCAGCTCTTCCCAGGAAGAATAGTTCTCACTTAAGTAAGCAATTCCTCATGCTAAATTTTCCTGTTTACAATTCTGAGTGTGGCTTCTGTTTTCTAACCGGCCCCTGTCTGATATAAAACACCTACTTCTCTTAGCTGTCAGGATATTTCTGTTTTCCTTCGACTTGACTAGCCATTTCTATTCAGTCTTCCATGCTGATTTCTCCTCATCTCTTGACCATTTAAAGATGGAATGCACCAGGATTCAATCTCTGGACCTATTTTCTTTGCTATTTACACTTACATCTTTGGGAGTCTCAGCCTGTCTCATGGATAACATCTCTTTAAATAACACTGATGTGCTGAAAACTCCCAAATTTCTATCTCTAGCTGGACCTCCCCACCTGACTACACACTCAACTGCCTAGTTGACATCTCCACTTCAATAGCCAATAAGCACTTCAAACATAACATGACAAAACAGAGCACTTGGCTATCTCCTGAATGGGGTTCCTCCTCATCTCAATAAACTGCACTTCAATTCATCCAAGTTATTTGACCACAAATCAAGAAGTTGCCCTTGATTTCCCTCTTTGCCTCACTTCTCACAGTCTATCAGCTAGTACTGATAACAAAACCTCCAAAACACTGCTCCATTCACTTTTTCTAACTCTTTCTCTACTACCCCAGTCCAACCACTCTCATCTCTCACCTGAGCTACTACACTAGTCTCCTCCTTGCTCTCCCTGCTTCTCTTCTTGCCTCTCAACAATAAACCATTCTCCATATAGCAGCAAGAATGATTTTAAAACATAAATCAGGAGAATACGCCCAAGCCTCTGGCTGCCTGGGCCGCTCGCCGCGGAGGGAAAAGGCGCGCCGCACCCGGGAGAGTACGCCCAAGCCTCTGGCTGCCTGGGCCGCTCGCCGCGGAGGGAAAAGGCGCGCCGCACCTAGGGAGAATACGCCCAAGCCTCTGGCTGCCTGGGCCGCTCGCCGCGGAGGGATAAGGCGTACTGCACCCGGGAGAGTGCGCCCAAGCCTCTGGCTGCCTGAACCGCTCAGGCCGGGGAAGGCACAAAACGCAGGAGCAACCGAATCTGCGCTTTTGTGGAGTACCCGAAAACTGGAACCGCATTCAACGCAGGGCCCGCTCCATATAGAGCAGCCGGGAGCCTGAGCAGTGTAGACGGCGAAAGCACAGACACCCGTGAGCGGGGCAAACCCAGTGTGGCCGGAACACGGTGAGCGCTATCCACACAGAGCGGTATCTGTCTGCAGCGCCCCGCCCTCCCTGTAGCAGGACTGAACTGAACTAGAGAACCTAAATAAGAGATCACCTCCGCCCGCCTGTGTCAGGGCGGAAATTAGACACCAAAGAGACAGCAAACAGAAGCCAAATAAACAAAGGGAACCGCTTCAGAAAGGACTGGTGCAACAGATTAAAATCCCTGAAGGTAACACCGGCTACACGGGAAGGGGCCTACAGATATCGAGAAGTGTAAGCTGGAAAGAGGAGCTATCTGAAATTGAACTGAACCTACGCTGACCGCAACAACCTCAGAGAAATTCCTAGATATATATGTACATTTTTTTTTTAATTAAAAAAAAAAAAATTTTTTTTTCTTTCCCTTTTTTTCTTTTTTTTTAAATTTTTTATTTTTTCTCTTTCATTTTCTTTTATAATTCCCTATTACTCCCCCATTACTCCTCAACTTTCATTTTCATATATTTTTACGATTTTTTTATTTGGGAAAAAAAAAAAAATTTTTTTTTTTCTTTTCTTTTTTTTTTTCTTTTTCTTGTTTTTCTCTCCTATTTCCTTTTAGAGTCCTCTAATACTCCTCTATTATTCCTTAACTTTCATTTTCATTTCACTATAGCCACAAAAAAAAAAAAAAAAGAGAGAGAGAAACCCTATTTTTAAACTGAACTTCATATACAGTTCTAAATTTTTTTGTGTTTTTGTTTTTAAATATTGTATTTCAAAGAGTCTAACCTCTACACTAGATTTTCAATCTTTGTTATTCTCCCTCAGAACACCTCTACTTCCTCTATTCCCCTTCTCTTCCCAATCCAACTCTGTGAATCTTTGTGGGTGTCTGGGCCACAGAGAACACTTTGGGAACAGATAACTGCGTAGATCTGTCTCTCTCCTCTTGAGTCCCCTTTTTCTCCTCCTGCTCACCTCTATCTCCTTCCTCCCTCTCCTATTCTTCATGTAACTCTGTGAACCTCTCTGGTTGTCTCTCACGGTGGAGAATCTTTTCACCATTAACCTAGAAGTTTTATTATCAGTACTGTATAGTTGGAGAAGCCTTGAGACTATTAGAAGAATAAAACTGAAATCCAGAGGCAGGAGAATTGAGCCCAAATCCTGAGAAAACCAGAAAACTCCTGACCACACGGAACATTAAGGAATAAGAGACCATCCAAAAGCTTCCTACCTACACCAAAACCAACCACCACCCAAGAGCCAATAAGCTCCAGTACAAGACATACCACGCAAATTCTTTAGCAACGCAGGAACATAGACCTGAGTGTCAACATACAGGCTCTCCAAAGTCACACCTAACACAGAGACCCATCGCAAAGCTCATTACTGGACACTCCATTGCACTCCAGAGAGAAGAAATCCAATTCCACGCACCAGAACGCTGACACAAGCTTCCCTAACCAGGAAACCTTGACAAACCAATCGTCCAACCCCACCCACTGGGTGAAACCTCCACAATAAAAAGGAACCTCAAACCACGAGAATACAGAAAGCCCACTCCAGACACAGCAATCTAAACATGATGAAAAGGCAGAGAAATACCCAACAGCTAAAGGAACATGAAAAAAGCCCACCAAGTCAAACAAAAGAGGAGGAAATAGGGAATCTACCTGAAAAAGAATTTAGAATAATGATAATAAAAATGATCCAAAATCTTGAAAACAAAATGGAGTTACAAATAAATAGCCTGGAGACAAAGATTGAGAAGATGCAAGAAATGTTTAATAAAGACCTAGAAGAAATAAAAAAGAATCAATTAAAAATGAATAATGAAATAAATGAGATCAAAAACACTCTGGAGGGAACCATGAGTAGAATAACAGAGACAGAAGATAGGATAAGTGACTTAGAAGATAAAATGGTGGAAATAAATGAAGCAGAGAGGAAAAAAGAAAAAAGAATCAAAAAAAAATGAGGACAACCTCAGGGACCTCTGGGACTATGTGAAACGCCCCAACATTCGAATCATAGGAGTCCCAGAAGAAGAAGACAAAAAGAAAGGCCATGAGAAGATACTCGAGGAGATAATTGCTGAAAACTTCCCTAAAATGGGGAAGGAAATAGCCAACCAAGTTCAAGAAACCCAGAGAGTCCCAAACAGGATAAACCCAAGGCGAAACACCCCAAGACACATATTAATCAAATTAACAAAGATCAAACACAAAGAACAAATATTAAAAGCAGCAAGGGAGAAACAACAAATAACACACAAAGGGATTCCCATAAGGATAACAGCTGATCTATCAATAGAAACCCTTCAGGCCAGAAGGGAATGGCAGGACATACTTAAAGTAATGAAAGAGAATAACCTACAACCTAGATTACTCTACCCAGCAAGGATCTCATTCAGATATGAAGGAGAACTCAAAAGCTTTACAGACAAGCAAAAGCTGAGAGAATTCACCACCACCAAACCAGCTCTTCAACAAATACTAAAGGATCTTCTCTAGACAGGAAACGCAGAAAGGTGGTATAAAAGTGAACCCCAAACAACAAAATAAATGGCAACGGGACCATACCTATCAATAATTACCTTAAATGTAAATGGGTTGAATGCCCCAACCAAAAGACAAAGGCTGGCTGAATGGATACAAAAGCAAGACCCCTATATATGCTGTCTACAAGAGACCCACCTCAAAGCAAGGGACACATACAGACTAAAAGTGAAGGGCTGGAAAAAAATATTCCACGCAAACGGAGACCAAAAGAAAGCAGGAGTCGCAATACTCATATCAGATAAAATAGACTTTCAAATTAAGTCTGTGAAAAGAGACAAAGATGGACACTACATAATGATCAAAGGATCAATCCAAGAAGAAGATATAACAATTATAAATATATATGCACCCAACATAGGAGCACCGCAATATGTAAGGCAAACGCTAACGAGTATGAAAGAGGAAATTAATAGTAACACAATAATAGTAGGAGACTTTAATACCCCACTCACAACTATGGATAGATCAACTAAACAGAAAATGAACAAGGAAACACAAACTTTAACGGACACAATGGACCAGCTAGACCTAATTGACATCTATAGGACGTTTCACCCCAAAACAATCAACTTCACCTTTTTCTCAAGTGCACACGGAACCTTCTCCAGAATAGATCACATCCTGGGCCATAAATCTAGTCTTGGTAAATTCAAAAAGATTGAAATCATTCCAGTCATCTTTTCTGACCACAGTGCAGTAAGATTAGATCTCAATTACAGGAAAAAAATTATTAAAAATTCAAACATATGGAGGCTAAACAACACGCTTCTGAATAACCAACAAATCATAGAAGAAATCAAAAAAGAAATCAAAATATGCATAGAAATGAATGAAAATGATAACACAACAACCCAAAACCTATGGGACACTGTAAAAGCAGTGCTAAGGGGAAGATTCATAGCATTACAGGCCTACCTCAAGAAACAAGAAAAAAGTCAAATAAATAACCTAACTCTACACCTAAAGCAACTAGAGGAAGAAGAAATGAAGAACCCCAGGGTTAGTAGAAGGAAAGAAATCTTAAAAATTAGGGCAGAAATAAATGCAAAAGAAACTAAAGAGACCATAGCAAAAATTAACAAAGCTAAAAGCTGGTTTTTTGAAAAAATTAACAAAATTGACAAACCATTAGCAAGACTCATTAAGAAACAAAGGGAGAAGAACCAAATTAACAAAATTAGAAATGAAAATGGAGAGATCACAACAGACAACACTGAAATACAAAGGATCATAAGAGACTACTACCAGCAGCTCTATGCCAATAAAATGGACAACTTGGAAGAAATGGACAAGTTCTTAGAGAAGTATAACTTTCCAAAACTGAACCAGGAAGAAATAGAAGATCTTAACAAAACGATCACAAGCAAGGAAATCGAAACTGTAATCAGAAATCTTCCAGCAAACAAAAGCCCAGGACCAGATGGCTTCACAGCTGAATTCTACCAAAAATTTAGAGAAGAGCTAACACCTATCTTACTCAAACTCTTCCAGAAAATTGCAGAAGAAGGTAGACTTCCAAACTCATTCTATGAGGCCACCATCACCCTAATTCCAAAACCAGACAAAGATGCCACAAAAAAAGAAAACTACAGGCCAATATCACTGATGAACATAGATGCAAAAATCCTTAACAAAATTCTAGCAAACAGAATCCAACAACATATTAAAAAAATCATTCATCATGACCAAGTGGGCTTTATCCCAGGAATGCAAGGATTCTTTAATATCCGCAAATCAATCAATGTAATACACCACATTAACAAATTGAAAGATAAAAACCATATGATTATCTCAATAGATGCAGAAAAAGCCTTTGACAAAATTCAACATCCATTTATGATTAAAACTCTCCAGAAAGCAGGAATAGAATGGAACATACCTCAACATAATAAAAGCTATATATGACAAACCCACAGCAAGCATCACCCTCAATGGTGAAAAATTGAAAGCATTTCCCCTGAAATCAGGAACAAGACAAGGGTGCCCACTCTCACCACTACTATTCAACATAGTTTTGGAAGTTTTGGCCACAGCAATCAGGGCAGAAAAAGAAGTAAAAGGAATCCAGATAGGAAAAGAAGAAGTGAAACTCTCGCTGTTTGCAGATGACATGATCCTCTACATAGAAAACCCTAAAGACTCTACCAGAAAATTACTAGAGCTAATCAACGAATACAGTCAAGTTGCAGGATATAAAATTAACACACAGAAATCTCTTGCATTCCTATACACTAACAATGAGAAAACAGAAAGAGAAATTAAGGAAACAATACCATTCACCATTGCAACAAAAAGAATAAAATACTTAGGAGTATATCTACCTAAAGAAACAAAAGACCTATACATAGAAAACTATAAAACACTGATGAAAGAAATCAAAGAGGACACAAGCAGATGGAGAAATATACCATGTTCATGGATTGGAAGAATCAATATTGTCAAAATGGCTATACTACCCAAAGTAATCTATAGATTCAATGCAATCCCTATCAAACTACCAACAGTATTTTTCACAGAACTAGAACAAATAATTTCACAATTTGTATGGAAATACAAAAAACCTCGAATAGCCAAAGTAATCCTGAGAAAGAAGAATGGAACTGGAGGAATCAATCTGCCTGACTTCAGACTCTACTACAAAGCCACAGTCATCAAGACAGTATGGTACTGGCACAAAGACAGAAATATAGATCAATGGAACAGAATAGAAAGCCCAGAGATAAGTCCACGAACCTATGGTCACCTTATCTTCGACAAAGGAGGCAAGGATATACAATGGAAAAAAGATAACCTCTTTAACAAGTGGTGCTGGGAAAACTGGTCAACCACCTGTAAAAGAATGAAACTAGAACACTTTCTAACACCATACACCAAAAATAAACTCAAAATGGATTAAAGATCTAAATGTAAGACCAGAAACTATAAGACTCCTAGAGGAGAACATAGGCAAAACACTCTCCGACATAAATCACAGCAGGATCCTCTATGACCCACATCCCAGAATTTCAGAAATAAAAGCAAAAATAAACAAATGGGACCTAATGAAACTTAAAAGCTTTTGCACAACAAAGGAAACTATAAGCAAGGTGAAAAGACAGCCCTCAGATTGGGAGAAAATAATAGCAAAAGAAGCAACAGACAAAGGATTAATCTCAAAAATATACAAGCAACTCCTCCAGCTCAACTCCAGAAAAATAAATGACCCAATCAAAAAATGGGCCAAAGAACTCAACAGACATTTCTCCAAGGAAGACATACAGATGGCTAACAAACACATGAAAAGATGCTCAACATCACTCATTATCAGAGAAATGCAAATCAAAACCACAATGAGGTACCATTATACGCCAGTCAGGATGGCTGCTATCCAAGAAGTCTACAAGCAATAAATGCTGGAGAGGGTGTGGAGAAAAGGGAACCCTCTTACACTGTTGGTGGGAATGCAAATTAGTACAGCCACTATGGAAAACAGTGTGGAGATTTCTTAAAAAGCTGGAAATAGAACTGCCGTATGACCCAGCAATCCCACTTCTGGGCATACACACCAAGGAAACCAGATCTGAAAGAGACACATGCACCCCAATGTTCATCGCAGCACTGTTTATAATAGCCAGGACATGGAAGCAACCCAGATGCCCATCAGCAGACGAATGGATGAGGAAGCTGTGGTACATATACACCATGGAATACTACTCAGCCATTAAAAAGAATTCATTTGAATCAGTTCTAATGAGATGGATGAAACTGGAGCCCATTATACAGAGCGAAGTAAGCCAGAAAGATAAAGACCATTACAGTATACTAACACATATATATGGACTTTAGAAAGATGGTAACGATAACCCTATATGCAAAACAGAAAAAGAGACTCAGATGTATGGAACAGACTTGTGGACTCTGGGAGAAGGCGAGGGTGGGATGTTTCAGGAGAACAGCATTGAAACATGTATATTATCTAGGGTGAAACAGATCACCAGCCTAGGTTGGGTGCATGAGACAAGTGCTCGGGCCTGGTGCACTGGGAAGACCCAGAGGGATCGGTGGGGGGGGGGGGGGGGGGGGGACTGGGATGGGGAGTACATGTAAATCCATGGCTAATTCATATCAATGTATAACAAAAACTACTGTAATGATGTAAAGTAATTAGCCTCCAACTAATAAAAAAAAAAAAAAAAGAAAGAAAAAATAAATCATGTTACTCCGCTGCTTGAGAGTCTCTAGTAATTTTCCCCTGTACTTTTGCAACCCCAATCCTTATTTGGGCCTGTAAGGCCACACACTGACCCCTGACTCACCTCTTGTTTGTTCATTCTCTCTCACTCATTGCAGTCTAGTCACATTGGCCTTCTTTCTGTTCCTTCAACATGCTCAGCTTCTGTCTCCATAGGGCCTTTATATTTTCCATTGCCATCATCTGGAATGCTTTTCCCTGGTCCTTACCTGGCTGACTTTGTTATTCTCATCTTTCAGGTCTTATATGGCTCAAATGGCCCTCCTTAGAGTCCATCCCGACCACTGTCACTCTCTATCACATCATACTATTTTAACTGATAATTTTCTCTTTTTTAAAATATACATTTATTTCATTCCAAGCAGAGTCGCTGGAGAAGGAAATGGCAACCCACTCCAGTATTATTTTTTTTTTTTCCCCTCCAGTATTCTTGCCTGGAGAATCCCATGGACAGAGGAGACTGGTGGGCTAGTCTATGGGGTCACAAAGAGTTGGGCGTGACTGAGTGACTAACAACAACAAAGCAGAGTTCAGGGCGATTTTAAAAGATATGTTTTTCATGAGTTGACCAGCTTGTGAACTCTTTCTCTATTTTTTTCTTTATTTGTGACTGTGGTGGGTCTTCACTGCTGCATGCAGGCTTTCTCTAGTTGCAGCGTGTGGGCTTCTCGTTGCAGTGGCTTTCTTGTTGCAGAGCACGGGCTCTAGGGCACTTGGGCTTCAGTAGTTGTGGCATGTGGGCTCAGTAGTTGTGGCTCCCAGGCTCTAGAGCACAGGCTCAATAGTTGTGGCACACAGGCTTAGCTGCTCCATGGCATGTGGAATCTTCCAGATCAGGGATTGAACCTGTGTCTCCTGCATTGGCAGGCAGGTTTTTTACCACTGAGCCACCAGGGAAGCCCTGATAATTTTCTTGTTCACTTGTTGGTCACCCCTGCCCCCAGAATGTGAACTGCTTTGTTCTCCACTATATCCCCAGCTTCTAGTGAAATATGTATATAATAATAAATACTTAATATATATATATATTAAGAGACTGAGATAAAGAGAGAAAAGGATGGGAGCAGATGCAACCAAGTGTGCCCCTATGTTCTTGGTGCTTTGGGGAGGGAATATCATCTGCAGAGGGAGAAGCTTCATAGGCAGAGAAGTTTGAGAAAAGTGGTGGAGGCTCTGAATTGTTCCTGAGGGGAACAGGAGAGTGGCTAACCAAAACACATAGTAGGATTAACCAGCTATGGTGAGAACCCATCTGATAAAAAGGGGAAAACCTAAATTCACAATGTCAAACTCCACTAATTTATA